>NC_058405.1:103987817-104152478 GCF_002201575.2 Neomonachus schauinslandi
TTTGTAATGGTTTCCATGGCAATGACTTTCTATGGTTGAGTTTACATTAATAACATCTGGAACAGACTCCTGGGGTTTAAACAGTTTGATCTTCAAAAATATGTGTTATCTTCAGAACAATAGTTTGATATAAATAGACACCCTGAGGATTCTCAGAAATACTTGGTAAAAAGATTAGACTTTCCCTAGTTAGGCTGAATAATGATGCTGACTACGCCTGATGATTATAAAGAGGTAATCCTCTGATGTGTGAACATACTATGGACACTTGGGTTTTCTGGGTTGTATTTCAGGCATAAAATGAACAGTTTAATTAGCCATTATTGTAAACAAACTCCTTTAGTATCCATAAATCACAGAAGACACATGTATATCCACCTGTGTTTCATTGGTTATACTAGTTCTGTACGTAGAATTAAACTACGTATGTATGTAATATACATTTTATGCATAACACATACATACACATATCCTTTGATTAATGGACCTAGTAAAACTCCAGGTCACAGTTTTTTACTTAAAATTATTTTTAAATGTTAAAAATCTTAAGTTGTTCTCAATAGTTACCCTATAATTTTACTTTCTAGAGATAACATTTCCACGAGATAATAGCATTTGGTTCATATGGGTCCAGAGAGTTTAACTGGGCAATTCTACTAAAGTTTCAATTTCCAGATACTCCCAAGTGATATATATGTTCTTCCAGAGGCTAGAAAAAAAAAACTTTCTAAAACAACAATAACAACAATACCAATGAAGTCAGAATTTCTACTTAATGGAGAAACACAAGCGGCATTCTCATGGAGTCAGGGACAAGACAAGAATGTTCAATATTTTTAGTACTGTTTAACATTATACTAAAGTTGAAATTCTCAATTTATGCTACTAACGTTTTGGCTGGATAATTCCTTGTTGTGAGGGTTTTCTTGTGCATTTCGGGATGTTTGATAGCATTCCTGGCCTCTCCCTATGATATGCCATTAGCACCAGCATCCTGAAATCAAAAATGTCTCCAGAAATTTCCAAATATTCCTTGGGGAATAAAATCACTCCCAGTTAATAAGCACTATATTAGTAGCATTAACCAATGAAATTGGATGAGATAAAACTGTAACGACATAAGGATTGGCAAAGAAGATGGTTTAGAAAACTACCTTCTACAGATAGTATGGTTATGTATCTGGAAATCGTATGGTAAAAACACAATAAAAAATCAGCAAGTTAGCAGGATGTTAAAATTAATATGCAAACTCTTTGGTCATATACAAATAATAATTGTTTAGAAAATATAACAGGAAGGCAATTTATAATAGCAACAAAATATATAAAATGTATTGGACTAAATATGCAAAATTTGTATGAAGAAAATCTAAAACACTTCCAAAAGACACACAAATAGTTTTCAACAAATGTAAAGATACATTTTTTTCTTGAACAGTTACACTCAGTGTCATAAAGATGTCAATTCCCCCAATATATAAATATAAGATATCAATAAAATGTCAGTAACTTTTAGTGGAACTGGGTAAGTTGATTCTAAAGCTCATATGGGGGTTAAAACACCCAGAAGAACTAGGAAAATCTTGAAAGAGAAACAATGGTGGAGTGTGGCGACAATTCGCTCCCCCAGAGAGTAAAGCCCTCTATCAACTGATTGTAAGTAAAATAGTGTGTTTGGGGCACGTGAACCAATGGAATAGAATAAAAAAGTGCAGGAATAAACTCTAGTACATGTATATATGGAAATTTAATACATGACAAAGTTTGAATCTAAAATAACTAGGAAAATGGTAGACTTTTTGTTTGATGGTGCTGAGACCAGAGGACAACCACTTTAGAAAATAAGAATGTAGAGACCCTCCTTACACCAAACATCAGAATAAACTCTAAATGAATCAGAAATAGAAATGTACAAGTGCTAGAATAAAACATGGAAAAAAACCTCCCCTTATAATCTGGATGTGGAGAAATTAAAAAGCTTGGCAATGTACTTTGTTGAGGAAATGGGCATTCCCATACATTACAGATAGGAGTACAAAATGTTGCAACTCTTTGTGGAAGGAATTTTAAAACATCTAACCAAATTACATATGCATTTACTTTTAAATCTACAGCCCATTTTAAGGAATTTTCCTGACAATATAATCAACATGTACAAAATAATATATCCATAAGGATAATTATTATAGCATGACTTTCCTTAGCAAAAAATTAAAGCAACTTAAATGCCCATCTAGAAAAGACTGCTTGATTAAACCATGACACATCCACCCAATAGATTGCAATCAGCTGGAAAAAAGAAAAAGATGTGGAAGATCTGTATAAACAAGTCCAGTATAAGTTCCAAAATAAATTGTTAGATGACTTATGGGACACTGTGAGAGTATATTTTGTATGAAACATCTAATTATTTACAAATAAGTCAAATTTTTTTTTTTTTTGTAAAAGAAACACAGCAAAGATAAATTGGAACAGGATGAAAAGAGTATAATAAAGGGAGTAGTTAGGGATGTAGTTTAGAGAAGAGAGGGATAGGGGTGAGACATCTCTGAGTACACATTTTTACAGGTTGACTTGAAATTTAAATGTATCACATATTAAAAGAACAAAATTAAATGAGAAAAGATAAAATGAATAGAAATAAATCCAGCTAACTTTTTACAAATTGCTAGCTTCAAAGTTTAGAAGAAAAACACAAAATCACCCAACTATTAGTTCAAGTAAAATGTGTATCCTGCAGTCTGACAAAATCCTTTAAGGATATCTTCTAAGGACAAAAAGAATCTCAGTAAAATGGCAAACTTAATTTAGTAAGTTTATTGTTGTTAATGAAACTGGTAATTCTGAAACTATTTTCTGTGTTTGAAGAATAGAGAAAATGAATACATATATTTGTGATTTAGGGAACTAAGGTTTTCAGCATAGAAGATATGGAAAAACAAACCAGAGCTTCATGAAGAGATCATTGATTCCAGGTATGTACCTGGATGGTAGGAGTTGATCCTGGAACACCCTTTTTTTGTGCCAAAAGCAAAGATGTACTCAAAGACTGTTGGGGCATTCAAAAGGACACAGGATCCTGCTTGAAAGAGTCCCCTTATGAAAAAAATAGACTCATAGGATATCCTTTCACAAGTAAGTATAGTTTAATATGGATTGTATATTATATGATATTATGGAATCAATTATGAATTTGGGAGCTGAAAAAATATTTTGTGTTTTTGTTTATTCTGGTATAATAGTCATTATGGTTGTTATACATAATATTAATAGGTATTTTTGGTACAGTATTTCAGGAACTTTTCAAGTATTTTACTTATGTTAACTAATTTAATTATGAAAAGAACTCTGATATAGATACAATTATTATCTCAGTTACATAGACATCTATATTAGTTTTCAACTTTTTCTCTTCTGGTATAGAGCAAAAATTCTCCATAAAGTCACAAGTGTTTCAAAATCAGTTATAAATAATTTGTTACCCATAATGAAATTCCAAAGTATATTGAATTAAAAAAAACCACTATTACCAAATATATCAGAGATTTACAATTTTATATACATATAAAATATCTATACGAACTTTCCTCAACTTACGATGGGATTACATTCCAATGAAACCATCATAATTAAAAAACATCATAAGTCAAAATTGCATTTACTACACCTAACCTACCGAACATCATAGCTTAGCCTGGCCTATCTTAACCATGCTCAGAACACACATTAACCTATAGTTGGGCAAAATAGTCTAACACAGAGCCTATTTTATGATAAAGTATTGAATATCTCATGTAATTTATTGAATACTGTACTGAAAGTGAAAAACAGAATGGTTATATGATACAGAATGGTTGTAATGTATCAGTTGTTTGCCCTCATGATCATATGATTGACTGACAACTATGGCTCATTGCCACCGCCAGCATCACAAGAAAGTATTGAATCACATCCCACTAGCCCCAGAAAAAAAAATCAATATTCAAAATTTGAAGTATAGTTTCCTTTGAATGCATATTGCTTTCACACCATCGTTAAAGCTGAAAAATCATTAAGTCAAACCATTGCAAGTTGGGGACTGTCTGTAAATTTTATTTATTCATAAAACTCATGTTATATATATCCTGTAAAAAGTCCCACAGAATGGGGATTAAGCAAAAGAAATTTATTGTCTCACAGTTCTGGAGGCTAGAAGTCTTAGATCAAGATGCCAGCAAGTTTGATTCGTTCCAGGGCTGTGGGAAAGAATCTGTTGCCCGGCTCTGCCTTAGCTTCTGGTGGTTTGTTGGAATCTTTGTCATTCTTGGGCATGTAGATATGTCACCCTGATCTCTACCTTCATGTTCACATGACATTTTCCCTATGTGTCTGTGTCCAAATTTCCTTTTATTAGATGGACACTAGTCATATTGGAATAGGAGCCCACCCTACTCTGGTATGGCCTCATCTTAACTAATTACATCTGCAATAACTATTTCCAAATTAGGTCACATTCAGAGGTATTGGGGGTTAGGATTTCAATATAAAACTTTGTGGGGAACAATTCAACCCGTAACAAAAACAAATGTATGTAGCCCTAAAATTGTGATTGAATTTCACCTATTTTTAAGTTCTATAATCATCCTGCATACATTTTTGGTGACTTGATTCTTTACTCAATATTCTGTTCCTGAGATTTATCTTTGTAATACTTGTATCATATTTATTCTGTTTTATAAATATACTACAATTTATTTATGTATTTTACTATCAATGGATATGTGGATTGGTTTAATTTTAAGTTTCTACTATAAGAAATGTTGCCATGGCTATTCTTATACAGGTCTCCAGATATATATTGCATGGCACTCTCTAGGACAGTATTTCCAGCTAGTCTCTAGTCTCTGCTGTAAGTGGATTACAAATGTGTTGGTTTATTGACCCCTCATCCCTTGCCCTTGGGCAGCAGGGAGCCTCACTCATTACCCTAGTATGCTGTGCAAACATTATCTCCTTCTGTGGACTTTAAAAATGTTAAAAAGCACTGCTTTACAATAATGTTGACAGGATATAGAACATGTCTACATTTATCAGATGTTACCAAATTTTAATCTTAATGTCTGATTTCCATGAAGGATTTGCCTCCTACTTCCACGTTAATTTTTCTTTATATAGTTTTTGGACAAACTATTAGGTAATACAATCTTAGAAGTTCTATATCTTCTAGGTAAATTGTATCCTTTTTTAATGTGTGGTGACCTTTTCTAACTCAACCATGCTTTTTTACCTTGAAGTCTCTGTGTGTGTCACCATAGCTGTCTTCTGGGTAAGATTTCTGAGATGATTTTTTTCAATCTTTTCCATTCTAATCTGTCTGGCCTTGAATCGTAGAGATACCTCCTGTCAATAGTATGTAACTATCTTTAATTTCTTTAAGCAATCTAAAAATTGAATAATTTAGAACAATTATTCGTCTATCACTTATTCACTGAACATGTAAAATGGAACCAGTTCTGCTCTGGGTCTTGGAGTACATGAGTCAAAAAGAAGATGCTAGGGTTCCTATTGTTGAGAGGTTTATATTCTAGTGGGGGGATATAAACAATATCAGTAAATAAATATATATATGATATACTATATGAGGAATATTGTGGAGGAAAAGGGAGAAAAAGGAACAGGATAAGGGCCTGTGGTAGACAGAATTCTAAAATGACCCCTCAATAACCCTTGTGCTTATATAATCCCCTCCCCTCGAGTATGGGGAAGATCTGTGCATTAAATGATATATCACTTCGATTATATGGCAAGAGGGATTTCACAGACATAATTAAAATTCCCTAATCAGTTGACTTGGAGTTAATCAAAAGAGAGATTATCCCAGTGGGCCTGGCCTAATCACATGAGGTCTTTAAAAGATGGTGAAACATCAGAGACATGTTCTTCTGGCCGAGCAGATGACTTCAATTACCACATTGGGAGAGGAGAAGACCATGTGGCAAGAAATTGAGGGCAACCTCCACGAGTGGATTGCAGCCAGTGGTTGGCAATCAATAAGAAAATGAGGTGCTTAGCCTTTCAACCACAAAGTGATGAATTCTACCAATAACCATGAGCTTGAAAGAGGACCCTGGGCCCCAGGTGAGACCCTCAGCCCCCACCAGCACTCTCACTGCTGCTCGTGAGACGTGAGCAAAGGACCCAGCTAAGTGGTGCCTGGCCTCCAACCCAGGGGAACCATGAGATAATAAATGTGTGCTTGAAGCTGCCAAATTTGTGGTGATTTGTTACACTGCAATAAAACACTAATATAGGGGGATTGGGTCAGAGAAGGCTTCTTTTTTTTAATTTTATTTAAATTCAAGTCAGTTAACATATAGGTGTTATTCATTTCAGGGGTAAAATTTAGTGATTCATCAGTTGCATGGAACATGCAGGGCTCATTACATCAAGTGCCCTCCTTAATGCCCAGCACCCAGTTACCCCACTCCCCCACCCAGAGAAGGCTTCTTTATAAAGGTGAGATTTGAGCCAAAAGGTGAAGAGTGAATGGGGAGCCATTTCAGGATTTTGATCATTTGAGTAAAATGCTGATGTAAATATCAAAATTCTGGATTTTGTTTATAGAAATTAAGAAAGGAGAAAATAGAATTATATAATAATTTTATAATTAAGGTATGAAGGAGTATTTGAATAGAAAAGGATAAATTATTTTCTCCTCAGAAATAAAGTCTTCACTATTCTCAGAGACAACATCTCAAATTACAGAAATCTTCAGAGAAAGGTCTCCTGAAAAGATAAAATCAAGGATCTAGAGATATGCAGCAATAAATGCCAGCAGAGGGTGGTGGAGGTGGTGAAGTTGGGGATGAGGTATCAATGGCAGGAAAGGTTGTTGTTTAGTTTACGTGATGAATATTTAAAGGAATCACTACCTGGAGAGGAGCTATTTAGTGACTAATCAACCATTCATCAATGAATAACTAATTGTAGAACCTTTGCTGTGTGTGCAGTAAGCATTCACTGGCACAAACAGGGGACACCGTGTAAGGCTTTGGCTTTTCTTAAGAGTTTTGGGTAAAGAAAACATGTGGAGCAATTATAAGACCACATGCAAATAAGGCCTAACCTCTTATGCAGTGTGGCCACAGGTTGAGAAACAACAAAAGTAGAAAACAGCACGGACTGCAAGAACCAAGGAAACGTTTATGGAGAAAGCATCACTGAAGCTGGTCTGTGAAGGATATGGCAGAAATGAACTAATCAAAAGGGCTTGGAAAACATTATGGAAAGTGCTCAACACTGGGACTAAGGAAGCCCAGTATTCTGATAGCAGCAGCAGATTTGGAGATGAAAGTACCACTAGAAGATGTTGCTTAACTTTCTTAATTTCTTTTTATGCCAGGCGTGATGTAGAATGATTCTTTTCTTTAAACCCCCTCCTGCATCTTCTATCCTGAAAAACAAAAAGCAAGAATCTTATTTCATTTACAAGCACTAAAGAAAGGTATTGTCCTAAATATGCATGCATAAGTACCATGGATTCAGGTTAGTGAACGAATAAGTGCAATCCAGAAGATTAGAAAATATGGAGAGTTTTAGTTTTTAAAAATAGTGTTGAAGTTTAATATGATTCCCTACTAGAGTTTAAGTTCCTCAAGGGAGTAGTTATGATTTGAGTTAGTATTTTCAGTTTGGAGGACAGTGAGTATGGTTTTGCTAAATGGATTACCAAGTGAATGATGAATGAATGAATGAATGAATGAATGGCAATCTGGTTTATTTAATGATGTAGCATTTCGGCAGATGGTTGAATTTAGGGGGTGCATTCCCAACTCTCATTATTCTTTTTAAAAGCCTTGCAAGCTTCACCCTGATTTCCTCACACCTGTCCACCTTCTCTTGAAATATACTGTATCCAGGCCCAGCCATGTTCCAAAATGAAACACCACCATGTAGAGTCACAGCAAATGAAATCAATTGATTCATCATATTCTTAATGAGTGTTGGCAAACACCAAGACTGGCAGACAGATGGGATTCCACAGAGTAGGTACAGATGGACCAGTCAGCCCAGAAGGTAAGTTCTTGTTTGTTTGGAAAAGCAAATGTTTCATTTTAATACAATTTTCATGGTTGGTATTGTTGTAGTTGACATTTTCAAACCACGAAAATATCTATAGATATATAAGACTTATTACAAATACCACCTTACCTTGTATCATTTCTTCTTGGTCAGACTTCCAGGAGAGGGCTTTTTGTTTTTTTTTTTTTTAAACAAAGTAGGGCCTTGCAAAATTATCGGTATCTCAATAGTATTATTATGCCTTAATTTAGAATTAAGTAAAGTCTCCTGGCATAAAGATCATTGAACAATTCTGTTATGGCATAGGAGAGTTTTTCTGAGATTTCTTTGAGTCAGAAAACAACAACAAATATTTAAGTTCTAGAGAAGGATTGGAAATCATTCCAGGATTAGGAAACACAATCTTTGATCACTTAATTATTTTCAGAAATATACGGTGTTCAAGGGTGTGGATTGTAGAGAAAAAGAATCTTCATGTATGAATATAAACCCCCAGAGAGGCTAAATTAATTGCTTAAGGATGCCCTGATCCAAATGATGTAATTTATTTTAAATTTGTGGGTCTTACGAGCTGGGATGGAGTGTGTTCTCACAGGTGCTACTGTTTTGCACTGTCTTTAGTACTGTCCTGGGAAGCAGCAGAATCTACTCCATGTTTTGTAGAGTTAGCACTTATCAGTGCTCGACAAATATTTAATAGTATGATGGGCCACACACACTAATGTGTTGAATATTTTAATTTTCTGCATTCCTGTGTGACTTAGTCAATGTTGCATATTAAAGAAAACTTTTTGAAGCTTAAACTTGGGTGAACATAGAAAAGTTCAAAAACTAAGTTGAAACTGTCAATCAAGTGGCCTTCTTTCTCCTAGGGTAGATGGGTTGTTTAAATGAGGTGATTAGCTCAATGGTATACATTTACTCATGTGAAGATAGTCACACTGCAACTCTCTGATTTGGGAGAACAGACTACTGAGAGAAGTTCTTCATTTAGAATTCACTCAGAATGGAGTTAAGATGATTCGATTGCCACTGTAAGAGTTTAGAGTATAGTTTTGGGACTATCATTTTTTAGGACTATCTGCTTGTTTTAAATTAAAGCTGCTTACTCCATCAAGTCTACTTATAAAATGATTTCTCATCTATATTATTTATGAGATAATCTACTTTTCTAGCTAACCATTAAGTCCTGACCTGGATGAGTTCTATGAAAAACTCACTTCAAGCATGATTTCTATTACCTGATGGCTTTCCATAACGGGGCTGGCATAGAAACTCTACACAGCCAGGGGAAGGGCTAATAAATATGGGATGGCTAGGGTGTTTCTGACCATCTTGCAGAACAGCCCCAAAGCCAACAGGAAGAGATTTCAAGGGTAGATGATGGTGAGGCTCAGGCACTGTAAATGCCTCCAACTGGACAGCAACTATGCACACAACCTATTCTGACCTTACTTGCTCTGCATTGTTCCTTTACTCCAGCTTTCATTCTTCTTTGATTTTTAAAAGAATTTTTTTAAAGCCTGACTGTTGTAGCTGATTATACCTCACTGTTTCTCAAACTTCAAGGGCATACAAATCACTAGAGTTCTTGTGAAAAGCACATCCTGATTCAGTAGGTCTGGGCTAGAGCCTGATATTCTGAAATTCCAACAAACTTTTAGGTGATGTTGATGCTGCTTGTTGCTTTAGGACCACACTTTCTTAGGCAGCATCCCTGTGCATGCATCAGAACCGTATGTGTAGCGTTAAAAAAATCATAGATGTGATTCAGTAAGTCTTAGGGGACTTATTTATGTTTGTAAAACTCTCCATGTGATTCTAATTACTGGCCAGGTATGAGAAATCTCATTGAGAGAGATGTTTTACATTTTGACATAATTGTCTATCATTTTTTATTCAGTTTTAAAATAGAATATCATGAGTGTACATATGAAATCTGGGCCAGGTAACGGAGTAATCTCTCATTTGCCAATAATAATAAATATTTATTGGTTTGTTCCCTTAGTTACTCAGCAATTTACACCTTCATTCAAACTAGTTTATTACCTATTCATTCATTATCTAAATGATTGGGAGAGGGGCGGATAACTTAGTTCTGATGGAGGAGACAGCAGACAGGGTCCTAGGAAATGTATTCAGTTCAGATCAGTTACAATAAACACAGCAATGGTGGTGTGGTTGTGGTGGTGATCTGGGCAAATGGGAGAAAATCCCAAAGCTGTCAGTCATGGAATACTGTTATTTTTCTAATTTTGTCCAGAGTCATAACTAAAGTTAGAATAAATTATTCAAAACCTAAAAAGAAAAAAAGAGAAGTAAACGCCTGTGTTTAGAATACTTTGTGTTCAGGCACACAGATATACATAAAGCTCATTTGAACTTTGCACAAATGGCTGGCCACATTAGATTTCCAAGTGCAAGAAAGAACAGACAGATCTAAACAAGAAGCAAAATAGAAAAGCACACATCCTTTGAATAACCTGCATAGATCTGGCTCCTCCCCACCACCATTTCTTAATTCCAGGACAGCATCTTTCCATTCACTTGTGTTAGTTTGGGTTCAAGTCATAACATTATGTGGCTACTGCCAGTGGGAAATAGCAGGCACCTGTTACAGGTGACCTTTAACTGATGGGTCTCCTCTATTTCTCATGACCCTATTCCTGAACTTCCAAGGCCACTCTCCCTGTTATGGACCCAGTCCATAGCTCTTCTAGTGTGGTTGGAAGCAGCAGAAATGAAAAGTTGCAGTGAGTTAAAAAGAAAGGGAATTCCAATATGAATACAGGAATAGCCCATCTAGACCTGGAAATCTGTCCCTCTGGAAAATTGCTGAACAATAGTGAACTATGTAGATATCTATTTCTGAAATTGTAGAAATTGGTTTATTATCTTGAGGTGACATTTCTGGACCCTCTAAATGTATAATAAATGAAAATGGGAATTTATCCTTAATGGAATCAGGACACTATTCAGCTGCAAAAAGTTATTATGATATTCTTTCAAAGAGACTCTCATCAAATTAAACTGTAGATGTATTTTCTTTACCTAAAATTACTTTTATTCTGCACATTTTCCTACAACCATAAAGAATATTAAATATTAATTTGTAGTAGGCTTCACATTCCTCCCTGTTCAAACTAGTTTATTTCTTGAGTTTTGGCAAAAAGAGCTACTTAAAATGCACTACTGGATGTGATTTTCAGGGACTATTTCTAATGAAGAGAGAAGGACAATGAAATTGGCAATTAGTTTTAAATAAAGTCATTTAACCTATTCTGTGAAAGAAGTGACATAGACTTTCCTAAGTTCAGAACGGAAAGAGAAAAAGCAAAACTATGAGATTCAATTAAGTGTGGAAAAGACAGATTATTTGTAATATTTCTTTTCACTGCTATATTTTGTCAGTCTATGATTTACATTGTCAAATTACTAAGGATTCTGATATTGGAAGAAATTCCAGAATGAGAATTTTTAAAAAAAATTTCCAGTGTAAAAAACATGATTTTATTATCTGCTTATTTTGAAGATTTGATTATCCAGAAAAAAATTGAGATTTTTAAATAAATTTATTATTATTAATACCCCATGTCCTAATTATTTTTATTTATTTGTTTTTCTTTTTTATTAATTTCTTTTTTCTTTTTTCTTTTTTTGAGAGGGAGCGCACATGTGCATGTGAGTGGCAGGGGCAGGGGATGGGGGGGAGGGAGAGAGAGAATCTTAAGTAGGCTCCACACCCAGCACGGAGCCCAATACTGGGCTCAGTCTCACGACTGTGAGATCATGACCTGAGCTGAAATCAAGAGCTGGTCGCTTAACTGGACTGAACTGCTCAGGTGCCCCTATTTATTTGTTTTTCTAATCAATTATTTTTAGAAATGGTAAGCCAATTTCTCTTTTCATCTTAAATTCTCATAACATGGAGATCAATGCTTCAAACTAGTGAGGGAAAAGTTTTGAAATCTTTGGTTCCCTCCCAAAAGTTACATTGTGCAATAGAGGTTATATGAAAGAGTGGTGTCGCCATAAGAAGTAGATCATACAGAGATAAATTTAAATAACCAAACAATGGGATACATAAACTCTATCTTCTTAGATGGAAAGCTGCTTTACTGTGGTTGGATTATGAGGTTCTAAACTTGACTTTATTTAGCATCATCAGTTAATGAATAGACTCCCTAACTGAGAAATTTAATAAATACTGATCACTATTTTAAATAGTGTCACTACTTTCAAAGATTTCAAATATAACAAGGTAAATTTAATTAATTTCAAAACTTATTCAAAGTCTTTTAAAATTATTGTGATCTTTCTTATCTTATACCATTTCAGATTACTATGGTGCCATAGATTGAATTTATAATGACTTCCTTGCAGTTATTACTTATGTGGTCATAGATATATAGTATAAGGATGTGATTGGATAATTTTGTTAAATAGCTTGTCCATAGAATGTTCATCATATGTTGTTTTCCCCAAGTGGTCATTTCTTATCTATTACTGTAGGATACATACAGGTGAAGGAATTGCTGGGTATTTCTCTAATCTTTGGATAGAAGAAAAATGTTTAGTTGTATATAACTTACCTTATACTACAATAAGATAAAAACTCCAGATGAGTTAAAGTGACATAATAAATAAAAAGATACTTAATAGACGAAAATAATAGGAAATATTTCTATTAGGTTAGGGGAGGTCATTTAAGCAAGGTATAAAATATCAGAAGAAAGAAGACTGAGATACTGAATACTGCCATTATTTCTAATTTTGAGGGTAAATATATTTTAAATGAGAATGCATTTGCAACATACAAGAACAGGATTAATTACTATTATTCAATGTACTTCTACAAAAAGAAAATAATAGGAAAGAAAGAGAAAGAAAGAAAGAGAGAGAGAAAGAATCTAGAGAATAATGGTGAAGTCTATGCACAGATAATTCACAGAAGAGATACAAAATCCCGAGGTTTATATTAATTCCAATTACATTACTAGTGACCGTGGAAAGGCAAATTAAAACAAAAATAGGCTACCAATTCTCATCTTTTAGGGTTAGAAATTCTAGTGAGACTAATCTTTTACATAGTCGGTGGGAATGTGAATAGATATTAGAATTTTGAAGGTCAATTTGATAGTACCCGGAAAAATAGAACAAAAAAGTACCTTTTGGAATATTCATGTAGCTAAAAGCAATGGCAGCTCTGAGATAAGGGTCTCACAATGTTTACTTCAAAACTACGGAGAATAACATGAAGGAAAAATAAAACCACACAAAAACATGCCTACAGCAAAACATGAAAACAGAGAACATCACTTCAGTTTAAGTAAAGTAATAGAAAACACCAAATCACTGCACTGATCTCTTAAAACCTTCCTACCCCATGACTTTATGGCTAGAAAAGATAGGCCAAGAAAAACTGATGAAAGAGAGTTGCTAGCCTAAGACTGATCTAAAAACCACTCCCAAAAGATACAAGGATACTATAAGTCTGAAAATATAAAAAAGAGTATCCTGGCAGATTAGAGCATGGTCTATAAAAAGAGACTTAACATATGATTCAAAGCAGAATTTTTGAAATGCATAGCTCCCATGGGAGACAAATGGGCAAAAGAGACAGGAATTCTTTGGCAACTGGGAAACATTTTCAGAAAATAAGGGCAAGGCAAGGATATCCATTTTTTTTTTCTTTACCATTCAACACTGTGCTATAGATATCAGCCAATTCAATTAAATAAGAGAAATCAGGGTGCTTGGGTATCTCAGTCAGTTAAGCATCTGCCTTCCCCTCAGGTCATGATCCCAGGGTCCCTGGGATCAAACCCTGCATAGAGCTCCCTGCTCAGTGGAGAGTATGCTTTTCCCTCTCCCTCTGCCTCTTCCCCTGCTTGTGCTCTCTCTCATTCTTTCTAGTTCTCTCTCTCTCAAATAAATAAAATCTTAAAAAAGTAAATAAATCAATTAAAGCATAAGAATGGGTAAAGAAGTTAAAGTATCTCTATTTTCCGATGATATGAATGTATACCTAGAAAACACATAATTAATGATGAAACTATCTTAAGCAATATAAAAAAAATCAGTGAAGTACCAGGGTATAAAATTACAATATAAAAGTCAATAGTCTTCATACACAGACAATAACCAGTTAGAGAACGTAATGGTAAAGAAAATCATAATCTATAATAGGAATAAAAATACTAAACATTCAGGACTCAATTTAAGAATTATGTGTAAAATCTGTAGGAGGGAATTTTTTTTTTAATTTTTTTTATTCTTATGTTAATCCCCATACATTGTAGGAGGGAATATTTAGAACATTCTTCAAAGACCCAAAGCCAGATTTGAACAAATGGAAAAAGATCTACTGATCTTGGATAATACAATTCAGTGTATTTTTTTTTTTTTATTTGACAGAGAAAGAGTACAAGCAGGGGGAGCGGCAGGCAGAGGGAGAGGGAGAAGCAGGCTCCCTGCTGAGCAGGGAGCCCCATGTGGAGCTCCATCCCAGGACCCTGGGATCATGACCTGAGCTGAAGGCAGACTCTTAAACCTCTGAGCCACCCAGGCGTCCCGGATAATACAATTCAATATTATAAAGATGTCAGTTCTGGCTATTTTTTTGTGTGTGTGTCAAAGAATATTTTTTTTTATTGTGGTAAAATATACATAACATAAAACTTAAAATTTTAACCATTTTTAAATGTACAATGGCGTGGCATTAAATGTATTCTCAATGTTGTGCAACTATCATCACTAATGATTTCCAGAGCTTTCTCAACATCCCAAGCAGAAATTCTGTACCCATTAAAAAATAATTCTGGATTCACTTCCCCCCACAGCCCATGGTAGTCTCTATTTTACATTCTGTGAATTTGCTTATTTTAGGTAGATCCTATATGTGGAATCATATAATATTTGTCCTCTTGTGTCTGGCTTATTTCACTTAGCATAAAGTTTTCAAGGTTTATTCATATTGTAGCATGTATCAGCATTTCATTCCTGTTTTATGGATGAATACTATCCCGTTGTATGTATATCCTATATTTTGTATATCTCTTCACCTGTGGATGGACACTTGGCTTGTTTCCACATTTTGACTATTGTGAATAATACTGCTATAAAGATTGCTGTACAAGTATCTGTTTGAGTCCTTGCTTTTAATTCCTTCATGTGTATAAGTAGGAGTAGAATTGCTGACAAATTTAATTTATACACTTAATTTAACCCCAAAGATAAATCCAATAAACTCTAATGGATTCAGACAACTTGATATTAAAGTTCTTATAGGAAAAAGAAGCATGCAAGAATAGCCAGAAAAAAACATCAAAAAGGAAAAACTGAGGGAGGTTATCCCAACCAAGTACTAACGTATACCATGAAGTCTCTACGATTAAAACTGTATGGTGCTTAATCTCAGGAAACAAACTGAGGGTTGCTGGAGTGGTGGGGGTGGGAGGGATGGGGTGGCTGGGTGATGGACACTGGGGAGGGTATGTGCTAAGGTGAGCGCTGTGAATTGTGTAAGACTGCTGAATCACAGACCTGTACCTCTGAAAGAAATAAGACATTATATGTTAAAAAAAAAAAAAAAGAAGAAGAAGAAGATAGCAGGAGGGGAAGAATGAAGGGGGGGAAATCAGAGGGGGAGATGAACCATGAGAGACAATGGACTCTGAAAAACAAACGGAGGGTTCTAGAGGGGAGGGGGGTGGGGGGATGGGTTAGCCTGGTGATGGGTATTAAAGAGGGCATGTTCTGCATGGAGCACTGGGTGTTATACGCAAACAATGAATCATGGAACACTACATCAAAAACTAATGATGTAATGTATGGTGTTTAACATAACATGATAAAATAAAATTAAAAACAAAACAAAATTAAAAAAAAACCAGTATGGTGCTGGCACATGATGGACTAGTATAACAGTAGCATCAAATAAACATATCTAGATATAGACTCAAATATGTATGGCAAATTAGTATAGGATAAAGGTGGCTTTTTAAATATTGTAGCAATGATAAACGTTTTAATTAACAGTTGTGGCACAATTCGGAATTTAGAAAAAGATAAAATTAGATCCATACCTTATACCATACACAAGTTTAAGCTCCGAATGTTTTATAGATCCAAATGCCAAAAATTAAAACATGCAAGTTCTAGAAGAAAATCAGATTACCTGTAGTTAAAATTTTTAAAAAATCCAGTGATTAAGACTAATTGAGATCAGTCCGAATTAATGACAAATCACGTTATAGCAATTCAAGTTGAACTTTAAAAATGTTGCCTAGTACCTTAATTTTTTCCTTTTTTTTTGCTAAAAGTTTTAAAAATAAAGTAAAATGGGCATATATATGTATATATGATGAAAATGATTTGCTGTTAGCACTGGGTATTGTATGTAAGTAATGAAGCACTAAATTCTACATCTGAAACTAACACTGTATGTTAACCAACCAGAATTTAAATAAATTTAAATTTAAATAAATAAATTTAAATTTAAATTTAAATAAAAACTTGAAGAAAAAAAGAAAAGAAAATAATTTGCTGTTGACTTACCTTAAATTTGGTTACATTCTTCAGTTTTTTTCACTATTATTTTTCACTCTCCCTTATTTTACATAACAAAAGTAAACTTAAACAGCCTAGTTCTTTTAGAAAGGAACAACAAAAACCTTTACTGATACCTAAATGCACACATTTTTTTTTTTTTTTAGATTTTATGTATTTATTTATTTGACAGAAAGAGAAACAGCGAGAGAGGGGACATAAGCAGGGGGAGTGGGAGAGGGAGAAGCAGGCTTCCCACTCAGCAGGGAGCCAGATACCTGGCTGGATCCCAGGACCCTAGGATCGTGACCTGAGGGGAAGGCAGACGCTTAACGACTGAGCCACCCAGGCACCCCTAAATGCACACATTTAACTATAAAGAAAAGCAGATTGAACAGATCACTTGACTAAGTCAGGTACAAAGTACTAAGTTAGCTATGTGAAGAAGTAAAGTACACACAGTTCCTACTCTCAAAGAATTTACAGTATAAATAAAGTCCACGCAACATCAAAATGACCAAACTGCATTCATAGTATTTTGCTCTTTAAGATAAATTATTTCCTGAGTCTATGAAATACTGAACTTAAGAGTATATCTTTGTGATATCACTAATCTTTCTAATGCTATATTGGGTCCTTGTCATTTGAAGAATTTTCTTCCCCAGTTTTATGAAGTTATGGTTAGTATACACAAAAACTGCACGTAATGTACACAGTTTGGTGATTTGGGGCATATGTATACAATAAATAGTGTTACCATCATGATAATCCAGGCAATAGATATATATCTATCACCTCTAAAAGTTTCCTTACGTTTCCCCCATACCCTGTCTTTTGGGTGTGTGTGTTAAAGAACACTTAAGAGGAGATCTAACTTCTTGACAAATTTTAAAATGCACAATACCTTCTTGGTCACTGTAGGTACCATGTTGTATACCAGCTCTTTGGAACTTATCTTGTATAACTGTAACTTTATACTCTTGGAAAAACAGTTCCCCATATCCCTCTGCCGCTATCCTCTGGTAACCACGATTCCATCATCTGCTTCTATTCCTCCAACTATTTTGGATGCCTCATATAAGAGGAATCATGCAGAATTTGTCCTTTTGGAAACTGGCTTATTTTACTTAGCATAATGTCTTCCGGGTCCATTCCTGTTGTAGAAAGTAGTAGGATTTCCTTCTTTTTAAAAGCTGAATAATATTCCATTTATGTATATGCCACCTTTTTTTATCCATTCACCTATTGATGAACATTTGTGTTGTTTCCTTACATTGGCCATCGTGAATAATGCTGCAGTGAATACGAGAATGTAAACATCTTCAAGATCATGATTTCAATTATTTTGGATACATACCCAGAAGTAGAATTGCTAGATCTTACACTAGTTCTATTTTTAATTTTTAAAGGAAACTCCATACTGTTTCCCATAGCCATAGTACCATTTTACCTTTTCACCAATAAGTATACAAGAGTTCCAATTTCTCCAAAACCTTGCCCTGTCATCTCTTCTTTTTTTTTTTTTATAATAGCCACTTGACATGTATGAGGTGATATCTTATTATTGTTTTGATTTGCATTTCCTTGGTGATTAGCAATATCGAGCATCTTTTCAAATACCTGTCAGCTATTCATGTATCTTCTTTGGAGAAACATCTAGTCAAGTCCTTCACCCATTTTTTAATAGAGTTATTTGTGTTTTTTTGCTATTGAGTTTTAGGAATTTCTTTTTTTTTTTAAAGATTTTATTTATTTATTTGAGAGAGAGAGTGAGAGAGAGAAAGAGCACAAGAGGGGGGAGCGGGAGAGGGAGAAGCAGACTCCCCGCTGAGCAGGGAGCCCGATGCGGGACTTGATCCCGGGACTCCAGGATCATGACCTGAGCTGAAGGCAGTCACTTAACCAACTGAGCCACCCAGGCGCCCGAGTTTTAGGAATTTCTTACATATCTTGGAAACTAACCCCTTATCAAAAAAATGATTTACAAATATATTCTCCCATTCATACGTTGCCTTTTTGCTCTGTTGACTGTTTCCTTTGATTTGCAGATCTTTCATTTGACAGAGTCCTACTTAATCTATTTCTACATTTGTTGCTTGTGCTTTTGGTACCGCATCTAAGAAATCATTCCTGAGACCCATTTCAAGAAACTCTCCTCCCACGTTTTCTTCCAGTTTTATAGCTTCAGATTTTATGTTCAAATCTTTAATCCATTTTGAGTTAATTTTTGTGTGTGATGAAATAGAAGGGTCCCATTTCATTCTTTTGGATGTAGATATCCAGTTTTCCCTACACCATGTTATTGAAGAGACTATCCTTTCCCCATTGAGCTTTCTTGGCACCCTTATTGAAGATCAGTTGTCTGTATATGCCTGTGTTTATTTCTGGGCTGTTTATTTTGTTCCATTGGTCTATATGTCTAATTTTTTGCCAGTACCATACTACTTTGATTTCTGTAGCTTTGTAATATATTTCAAAATCAGGAAGTGTGGTGCATGGAGATATTTTGTTCTTGCTCAAAATTACTTTGCCTATTTGGAGTCTTTTCTGGATTCTATGTGAAATTTTGGATTTTAAAAACATTTCTGTAAAAAATGTCTTTAGGATTTTGATAGGGATTGCATTAAATCCATAGATTGCTTTGGGTAGTACGGACATTTTAACAATATTAATTCCCCCAATCTGTGAACACAGAATATCTTTCCACTTAACTTGCATCTGCCTTCCTGTGGAGATGTGACTCAGGATGAAACCAAATGTCTAGACAAACAGTTCTGTAATTTTTAATTGAGAGTTCAAGCAATAAAATCATGCCTCAGAATATCCATGGTTTCTATTTTGTAGAATTCTAGTGGATATTGCTGTTCTGTCTTCCCTCACCATTTTTTTTAAAAATCTGTATTTCCCATCACTAAATTAAGTGACATCTGTAACCCATCAACTTCATTTGGTTGCCCGTCTATCTTTTTTGAGCTGAGTTGGGTCTAGGTTTATTTGATGTGCCTAACTTCTCTATGGTAGAAACTATGTTCTTAGAGGGTTTTTTTTTCCTTATACAGCCAAAGCTACTCTCAAAATGGGTACTGATTATATTTTTTCCTTTGAAGGGATATTCTATTTTCTCCAAGAGTGTTTTTTGACAATTATCTCAATAGAATTGCAACAAATCTTTCTTGTTTATGAAGCCAAACTAAGCTCTGATATACTTTGTAATAATGCTATAGTTATTTCCTTAATTCAGTTCACTTGTTATAATAGATCTTTATGCAAGCAGAAAATTACCATGACCCTTGAGCTTCTTCTATATCTCTACTATTTTTTACCACCAATAAAGTGAACTCAGTGTTATAAGGATACTTAATTTGCCAAGGCAAGTGAAGATAGATGGAAATTGAAATTCAAAGGCCAAGTATCTTTTAGAAGTAGGCTATATTAGAGATTTAGTTATCACAAGGGATAAACTAAGAGATGCTACAAAAATCCTCTTAATTGTCCTGAGTTCTTTGATATGGATCATAAAATATTTTCAAAGCCCTTCAAGAAGAAAATGTTTATTTTTAGGGGGTGAATAGGTCATTCAGTTAATAAATTTCAGTATATCCTCCTATATAAAAATAAAACTTCAAAACACAAATTAATTTTTATCTTTCCTTAAGAATTAGTCACTATATTGTTTCCATTTTGCTCTTTGCTACAGCCTGATACACACACACACAGATTTACACAATACATTTCTCTTTATGGATTTTTAAATATAATTTTTGTTGCCACTATAATTGTCTTTCTTCACAACTCACAACAGGGCTCTTTCAAACCAATATTTTTTCTCACTATTGATCTTGAACTTTCATTGCTTTTCCCAGCATCACTGTGCTATGTGATCCTTTCTCCAAGTTCCTTGAAATAGAAATATTTACGTGTTTTCCTTTCTAACTTTTTGTACTTTTTAAAAAATACTTTTTATTTTGAAATAATTACAGATCCACAAGGATTAGCAAAAATATTTGAAAGTTCCCATATACTGTTGGTCCAGACCTCTCTAATGGTTATATTTTGTATAACTATAGTGCAATATTAAAGCCAGGAAATTGACATTGGTACAATATATGTGTAGAGTGCTGTGTCATTTTATTACATGTGTAGAGTCAAGTAACTACCATTGCAATCAATATATATAATTATTCTATCACCACAAAGATAACTCTCATGCTATTGCTTTATAGTTACATCCAACCTTCCTTCTCTCAACCATCCCTAACCACTGGCAACCACTACCACTCTATAATTTTGTTGTTTCAAGAATGATATATAAGGGGAATCATAAAATATGTGACCTTTTCAGACTAGCTTTTTTTTTTTTACTAATGCCCCTAAATAGAGTTGTTTTTTAATCCACTGTGCCAATTTCTGAATTTTATTTCATGTTAGATAATTTACAATTAAAGTAATTACTAATATATTAGACCTTAAGTCTGCCATCTTATTTTTTGATTTCTGTCTGTTACCTCTGTTTTTCAATTCTTTATACTTCCTGTGCATTGCTTGAACTTTTAAAAAAAATCACAAATAAAAAAATAAAAAAAAATTCCATTTGATTTACCTATAGTATTTCGGGTATACCTGTTAGGATACATTTTTAGTAGTTGCTCTAAGTGTTATATAGACATAGTTTATTGCAATCTACTGATGCTAATACTTTACCAGATCTAGTATAGACACTCCTTCAAATCCCTTTGCTTTCCCTCACATATATTATACTTGCCCTAAATGTTCCCTCTCTGTGCATTAGGAGCCACATCTGACAATGTTGTATGTTTTGTTTCAAGCTTCAATCATATTTTAGGAAACACAAGAGAAGAGCCTATTTGTTTAACTGTATTTCTGTTCTTTCCATTGTATTTCTTCCTTCATGATGTTCTAAGATTTCTTATCATTTCCTTTTGGCTTCAAACTTAATTTAGCCATTGTTTTAGATTAGTTTGTTGGTTACAAATTTTCTTAGTTTTCCTTCATTTGAGAATGTCTTTATTTCTCTTTCATTCCTAAAGGTGAATTTGACCAGATATAAAATTGGGGTTGACAATTCTTCTCTTTTAGCACTTGAAGAGTGTTGTGCTGTTCCCTTCTGGCCTCCATGGTCATGATGAGATTCTATCGTCAGTTGAATTTTTTTTTTCCCTACGGATAAGATGTCATTTTCTCCTCCATCACTTTTAAGATTTTTTCTTTGTCTTAGTTTTCAGAAGCTTGATTATGATGTGCCTTGGAACACATTTCTTTGGGCTTATCCTGTTTTTCTCTCAGCTTCTAGAATCAGCAGGTCTGTGTATTTTAACAAATTTAGAATATTTCCAGCCATTATTTTTACAAATACTTTTTCTGTCCTATCTTCTTTCTCTTCCTGGGACTCTGAGGACCAAAAACATGGCAGATCTTTTTTTATAAGCCCACCTGCCCCTAAGATTCTGTTCAATTTTTTTATGTCTATTTTTTCTTTTTGAGCCACATAGGGTAATCTCTGTTGTTCTAAATCAAATGCAATGATTTTGTACATCATTGTACATCTACTGGATGTTTTATTTTAGTTACTGTCCTTTTCATTTATAAAACTTCCATTTGATTTTCTTTATATTTTCAGTTTCTCTACTTAGACTTTCTACTTTTAAAATTTAATCAGTTTATGATTGCATATTGTAACATCCTTGTGACGGATGCTTTAAAATCCTTGCTAGAAAATGCTAACTTTAGTACCGTCTAAGTATTGGCTTTGTTATTTGCCTTTTCTCATTCAAGTCAACATGTTCCTAGTTCTTGGTATGATGAGCAATTGTTGAAAATCCTGAATATTTTCAATAGTTACATTGACACTCTGATATTATTTAATATTTCTGTCAGCAGGACTCCCTGGACAGTGATCTTTGTTATTATGTTATTCTGATTTATTCATCTATTAATGATTGTGCATGTGTGTGTATTTGCATAAAATTGTGTGTTGTTTTGAAGTTTCTTCAAAGACATGAATCATGACTATTATTTTTTTCTCTATAAATCTTTGATAAGTTAAGTTCTTTACACATATTGTTCATCAGTATGTGTTGTTGATAGACTGGCTATTGAAATAAAAACCAGATACAAGAACTCAGCCTATAAAATTTATTATACCATGATATAACCAAATGCTAAAAGTATAAGCCTGTACAACTGTAGTAAGAAAGTAAAGACAAGAAAGTAGCAGAGCTAATGCAGAATATCTTCAATAGATAAGATTCAAAAACAGTTTCTTGATTAATAATAAAGACATATCTGATTCAGCACTCAAAAAAATTTCAAAAGATTGGTATTTTCTTTTCTTAACAGCCAAAAAAATTGAGACTTAAGAAGGTTAAAAACTTCCCCAGTCAGTAAGTAGTAGTGCTGATATTTAGATCGAGGATCTGGTCTGACTTCCAAACATGCAATTTTCCCCCAAAGTCTCTGTGCTGCATTCCATAGTAGAAATTACATTATAGACATTTGATATGCAGCAAATAAAGTGAAAATTTTTTGTAATGTTCTTCCTGACAACAGCCTTTTAGTTATCTAGATGTATGACTCCCTTTATAATTGTGTATAGAGAAACCGATATTGAAATATCAAATAATGACGTCAGTAACCATGAGGTCTATTCCTGATTCTGCTACTCTCTCACTCTCTCACTGCGCATCACGCAGTGAGTCCTACAGCCTTTCTAAGGCTCATCTCTCATATAGTTTGGTGAGGGTTTCCACATAAGGACATTGAAATATATTGATTGTGAATATCATTTACTTGCATTTATAATGTGACCTCCCCCTCCTCCTCCTTCCTCTTCTTCCTCTTTTTCCTCTTCTTTTTCTTCTTCTTCTTCCTCTTCTCCTTCATTATTCTTATTATATGATGGGAAAATATTCTTTCTAATATTTCAGGATCTAATGTTACTTTATGTTTTAGTGAATCATTGCACTTGACACTTGACATTTATGTTTTTAAGTCAACAGTTTTCTGATTATGAATTAGCCAGTTTCTCATTCTAATTAGCAGTTTGTGCTCTGATTTGATTTGTCATTGGAAAGTCGTGAACAACCGATTCATAAGACACTAATCCAAGAGGAACATGCATGTCAAGTTATTATTTTAATTAGATCTCATGAGCCGAACTTCCTGAGTAGCTTATTGTCAAAACATTTCTCCTCTTCCCAGGAGTGATTAAGAGACAGGCGAATGACTTCTACACCAAATTTGATGAAGAAGAAGCAACTTTTAAAACATATTTTCAAAGTGCTGTTTGCCAAAGCCTTGGACAGAGTCTAGCTACAGAATCTGCCCTTAAAATGTTTAAGGTGAATAGAAAATAACCATGATCATGCACAAAAGATAGCAACATATATAGTTATAGAAATATATATAGTTATCATAATGGGGAAAATTGGAACAAGTGTCTAATTATGGACTAAGTAATCTGGAAGCAAAAGTTTTATACATTAGAAAAAGCATAAATTCCTCTTAGGTTATCTAAAGAATTCAAGCTATGAAAAAAGGGAAAACATGGAATTTTAATGTATTAGGAAATGAAAAACATTATGGATATTGAGGTAGTTAATCCATATGTATTAGCATAATCTAAGAGGATTTTATAATAAGTAGGGACATGCACGATAAATGTACTAATTTTTATAATATGAGTATCAATTGTATGTCAAAGTACAGTTTATATTTCAGCACTAGTTTTCTTTGTTCACAGATTCAGACTTAACATTGAAGAGAATTTTTTTTTTTTAGATTTTATTTATTTATTTGACAGAGAGAGACACAGCGAGAGAGGGAACACAAGCAGGGGGAGTGGGAGAGGGAGAAACAGGCTTCCCGCAGGGCAGGGAGCACGATGCAGGGCTCGATCCCAGGACCCTGGGATCATGACCAGAGCCGAAGGCAGATGCTTAATGATTGAGCTACCCAGGTGCCCTGAAGAGAAAATTTTTAATTAGTTGTTTGCTTGTGACAAAAAGGGGTCTTCCTTACTGATCTCAGAAGTACCGAGATTTAAGCAATTTTATAACTGTATTCTGATCCATGTTACAGGTCATTCCCTATCAGTACACAATTTTTTCCACTACTATTTTCCATTTCATGGCAGCCCAGTTATTCAAAAATCGATGTGCGTTACAAGGGAAGTATAGAAACAGGTAAATAAGTAGAACCAGGTAAGCTTTACTTGTTAAAGTTGAAGATGGTAATTGGCCAGCCTTGACTAGAATTGTACTTCCATTTGACTTCAAAGATATCATTTTATCATTCTATCATTTTGAAGTCTCTTCTATCATTCAGCATTTTATACTCACTTTTGTGACTGGGATATAGGTAAGTAGTCTGAGCTGAAATTTTTGAGATTTATTTTTGTTTTATTTTCTAGATGTATTTAATTGATTAAACTGGCACCAAAATAGGAGCAGAACTCAGATTTGTCTAGGCTCAGGAGCCTATGAAAGGAAAGGCAAGACTGCCTTATGAGCCCACTAAAGACAGGCGTTTCCAGTTTGGCGGTGAAAGATGGGAATAGTTCCCTTGCCTTTCCTTGAATCCCTTTGCTGTTGATCTTGCAGGTGGGACAGAGCAGCTGATGGGATGGGGGAGGGGAAAGGATTGCACACTTGTAACATGGAGGTAATACGGGTCTGAGTGTGCTATTAATGCATATAAAACACCCTACTCACGGAGGGGAGACTTAATATTTCTGTTCAACAAGCTAATCTAGCCAACCTTTGCTCAAGCGTGTTCTTTCCTTAGCGGATTCCATCACTTCCTGTCACAATGCTGGCTGACGTCGAGAGAAAATTATCATTCTTTAAGATGCTGGGAACAGCAGTCGTATCTGGCTCCTCTTAAGTAATTCAGTGACTTTAAGAAAGCAGCAGCTACTCATAAGAAAAGGGGTGTGTGGGGGCGGGGGTAGGGAATATTTTTATTTATTGACTTTCTTCAAGAACAACTGATTATGTGTCAACAAGGTATATATCATTTATTCAAAAACATTTATCAAAAGTACTTAATTTTTCCAGAATTGTTTAAGATCTTGGAGTTACTATATATATATATATATATATATATACACACACACACATATATATATTTACACATATACATACACACACATATATGTGTGTATGTATATGTGTAAATATATTGTAAATATATATAAATATAAAATAAATAAATTAATTAATATATAGATAGATAGATAGGTATAGATATAGATTTACCACAGATAGTGTGGTAAAATTTAGGTCACAGAAAGGAAGGTGTTTGGAGAGCCTAGAGGAGGGGAAACCTAGGGGCAGTGGACAGGGAAAGTTTCTTAGCGAAGCTGATTCCTGTGTTAATTTGAAAGGCTGAGCAGGAATGACCAGGAGAAAAGATGAGAAGACAGGGGCATTTCAATCAGAGGATATAGGATTCACGTGTTGAGGAGTTGGAAAGAAAACACGATGTGCTCCGTGAAACAGAATCCGTGATGTTTCTGGTACAGTAAATGTAGGATGTGATGTGGTAGAAGATTGAACTCCAGCCGCGCTTTTCAGCGTATTCAGATCACTGGGGATCTTGTTAAAATGCAGGTAGTGATTCTTTAAGTTCCGGGTGGGGCCTGAGATTTTGCATGTTTAACAAGCTCTCAAGTGTTTGCTGCCAATGTTGTTGGCATGCAGACTGGGCTTTGAGTGGCAGAGACGCGAATTAGAAAAAAGATAGCTTTGCCTTGCAGAGGTTCATTGTAAAGGTATGAGGGGTTCGTCCTGTGAAGGGATGTGATCAGATTCACATTTTAGATAAATTACCCTGGTGAGAGTGTAAACGGTAAGACTGGAGGCAAGAAGAAAAGCCTATTTATCTATCAAACAGTTTATTGTTCTAAGTGTCTTATGAATATCAGTACATTTGATCTTCTTAACTTCATTAATTTTACAGATAAGGAAACTGTGTCACAGAGAAGAAACATAGTTTGCTTCAGGTCATACAGAATTGGTAGAGACAGGATTTGAGCCCAGCAGTTTGGCTCTGGGGTCCGCGCTTTTAACTTCTCTGTTACGCTGTGTTAGAGCGTCGGTGTGGGATAATCTGAGCAAGTCAGGGCAGTGATGGTCGTGAGACATAAGGCTTGTCATTCCAGCTGGGGTCCTGGGAACGCAGCCCCAGCATGGCCAGCAGAACAGCCCCGCTCCCAATCCCAGCCCTGCTGAATCAGAGCCTGCATTTTGACCAGATCCCCAGGTGATTTGTATGCAACCTAAATTTGGACACAAATTCAACTTATTTAGCAAAATCACTTCATAGGCATTGTGTAGTCTAATCAGGAGGCATATCATTTCTGGTAATTTTTCTTTTAGTGACATTACAAATTTTACTTCTATTAATATGTTAGGGTTGCAAAATATTGATATTCTAATTCTTTCCTGTCCATTTGTTAGCTGCAACACTTTATGAAGAAATCCTTCCCTTATTTACTATTGAGTTACTATGGAATATAGATCATAACTGATTATTTCCCTTTATTATTTTCAGAATAATAAGTTGGTTCTCTAGCAACTTCCAAAGGTGATCAATACAATGTTTAGTATTATTATATATGGAGAGATTTTAAAATATTTGGTGTATTTCAACCCATTGCCCTTATTATCTTTATCAGTGTTTGAATTGTCCCATGTTTTACAATGGAGCATGGTCAGATGGTTTCTGAATTCTTCTGACATGAAGACAGTGGGCTTTTCTAAATGCCTTGCTTTCTCTTACATCAAGATATGCTGTACATTTCATACTGTACATTTTCTGCCATTTCTCTAAAGAGTCTTTCTTTTGAAAGGAAACGTTATAAAAGTTTCTTAACTGGATTCTTCTATTTTTCCCTGACTAGGAGCAGGGTCCCCAGACAAATCTCACTTAAATATTTTATTTGCTAGGTTACTTCACTATGCAAATCCTCTTTTTTTTTTTAAAGATTTTATTTATTTATTTGAGAGAGAGAGAATGAGAGACAGAGAGCATGAGAGGGAGGAGGGTCAGAGGGAGAAGCAGACTCCCCGCCGAGCAGGGAGCCCGATGCCGGACTCGATCCAGGGACTCCGGGATCATGACCTGAGCCGAAGGCAGTCGCTTAACCAACTGAGCCACCCAGGTGCCCACTATGCAAATCCTCTTAATGATTTATTTCACTCATAGGACAGTCCAAACTCCTTAGCCCAACTTCCACAGCAATAGGCTATCTGAATTTAAATCACATTTCCAAATTTTTGCTGTTAGCATATACATAACTTATGCTCCAACTAGACAAATCTATTAGCTATTTCTTGAACTCTCATAGCTTATCACTATTTTCAAACTTTAATTTACATTTTAATAGTCATCTGGGAAAAATTCCTCTTCCCTTTATTTATTTTAATTTATATAATCAGGTAAGGAGCCAACATAAATTCCACCTACCATTTAAAGTTTTTGCTATCTATCTGTATCACAATGTCTTTTTCCTCCTATTTCTAACTATATTGTAAGCTTCTTAGGGCAGGGGCTTTGCTGTAGTTTTTTTTTTTTTTTTTCCTCTTTCATCGAATGCTTTGTCCCACACACAGGAGGCACTTTGTTAATATTTGCAAATTTACTGATTTATCCTCAGAAACCTCTTTTCTCACAAAATTAAAAATCTTATTTTTCTTTTCTTGATACATTATTAATTATGCAAAGGTCAATATTTGAATAGTAGGAAAAAAATTGTTTTGACTAGGAATCTGAAATAATTTGTTTTCAAGTTGTGGATGACATAGTCTCCTTAAGATGAATAACAATGAAAACAATTAGAGTCGCTACATAAATAGATATAATGTTGAGTCACTGATGCCAGATTCCTTTTTTTTTTAAGATTTTATTTATTTATTTGAGAGAGAAGGAGAAAGAGAAAGAGTATGAGCAAGGGGGGGAGAGGCAGATGGAGAGGGAGAGGCAGACTTCCTGCTGATCAGGGAGCCTGATGCGGGACTTGATCCCAGGACCCCGGGATTAGGACCTGAGCTGAAGGCAGATGCTTAACTGACCGATTCACCCAGGTGCCCCTGATGCCAGGTTCATAAAAGCATGTCACAGAAGCATTTTATTGTGTTCTTAATTTTAAACTATGAACTTTAACCTTTGGTCACCCGTTTGCAAAACAAGTGGTATTTGTTCATTCAGATACCAACTTGGCAATAGTAGAAAGTGAAGTGAGTTTCTGCAGATGGAAAGAAGCCATGTGATATGAATTACAAGAGAAGGAAAATATGGAAGAAAATAATGGATGATGGGAAATAAAAAATGAAGTAAGCATACAGGAAAAAAGTAAATTTAGAAAGAGGTTTGTAGGCAAAACTTCGAGGAAGCTCTAAAATGCTGAGAACAAAACTACAAAATCAATACTAAGAGATATGATCAGATATATTCAAACTTGTACACCCAAAATTAATATTACACTGCATGTTAACTACCTGGAATTTAAATAAAAGCATTAAAAAAAGCCATATGAAAACATAAGACAGAACTGCAATCATTTATTAAGCACTTACATGTGTGATACGCATTGTACTAGTTTCTGGGATTTTGAAAAATAATTCTTTTCCCTGATAGAGCCTTCTAGTTCCAGTCTTCTGGCTCATGGACAAAAGGAGCCAACAAGAATCACCAGTCATCAGTGGGTTATGTTCAGCAGGAATGATGGACAGTGTGGGCAGGACTCAGCACCCACTCTCTGCCAGAGATTGCCCTAGCCTGAGGACGAATGCTCAATGCTCAGTACATCAAGCTGCAGGAATGTACCCACATTATACAACTCCTAGTTGTGGTTTATAATCTTATTGAGATTTGGTTCACTTTAGTAGATTCATCTATCAGTAAATAGTGTTACTATCTGAGAACAAGAGTGTCCAGTCATCTCAGCTTGTTTCTCACGGCCAATCACTGTGTTGTTTTAGTTTTGGTTTGGTTTTGGTTAATGTACCGGGCTTCTGTAAGCTGGGTGAACAGAAGTCTAGCTCTTTGAAACAGGGCCAGGATGAGGGTGAAGCAAGTGAGGTCTAGGGCACAACAAAATCCAAATTTTAAATCAAGACAGAATCGGTATTGCTGCTCTTTACCTTTGCCTTGGGCTCCGAAAGGTCTCTTGTTCTGCACTGTAATGTATCCCATCTTTACTTACATTCTGGCTATATTGTTTACCGTGAATTTTTGCATTAATTTTGTTATTTCAAATATTGCATTAAAGTATCATTTATCCTGCATGCCGACTTCCTGGTGATCCCTTAATTTTTCGCCTCGGGTGAGCTTGGGATCCTAATGGGGCCGTGCTCTGAAACCCCTGACACCAATATTGCATTTCTGACTTAAATGCTGCTGCACATTCCTGGAACATCAGGTCTTCCCCCAAGCAAGGGGGAAGGTCGACTGGCATGCCTTGGCCAGGTCAGCTGGCAAACTATTGGATATTTGTTGTTGTTATTGCTGATTTCTTTAACTTGTCAGAGATTCTTTTAAATTGTAGTGAATTCTGTCCAAATTAAAGCATTGCAGAGAATTATTTCGCATATCATAATGCTGAGATTTTCTGTGTTTGATGGGGATTCTAGGTTACAATCTAAGATATATGACGCAGAAATAGAAAAAGCCGTGTGCCCATTGAAAGATTATACGGATAGATGAAATCACATGGGAGGAATTCAAAAGTTAGTTGAAATGAATGGCAAAGTGAAATTCACTTTAATATTGAAGAAGGAGCCAAGGGACTTAATAAAATATCCACAAAGAACTCAGTTAAAACACCAAGTGTTTTTGACCTTACAAAAGAAAATGAACAAACCGTATGGTTTGCCCGTGGATTTAGTTTTCTGCTGACGTCATACTGACAACTGACACTACAGATTTTTGTCACCTGTGCATATTCAGTGCAGAGTAGAACAGAGGTTAAGTTTGAGTATTAACAACTTTCCTACTATCAGGATCTGCTCTGTGAGGCAGTAGGTATCTGTTTCTATTAAAATGCTGCCAATTCTACTGAATTGTACATGTCCCTCTTTCTTACCCCAGCAGCAACCCTCAATTCCTAGAAACTGTTTCTTAGGAGATGACTGCAGTTGATTTGGGGAAGTTGCTAAAGGACTGCCAGATTGAGAGACAAGAGGAAACTGAGAGGCAGCTAAAGCAAGTAATCAGATCGGGAAAGAGAAGAAAATAAGAAATCATTTGAGAGGCCGTATGCAAGATCAAGGGTTGAATTTTGTCTTAGGCAAATTAACCTTAGTTGCTGTGAGCCTCAGTTTCCTGATTTGCAAAATGGGGAATAAATAACTCTTGCTGTTGCTGAGAGGATATACTAAGATAGTGTTTGTAAAATCTCAAGTGTAGAGTTTGATAATTGTAAGCACTCAGTAAATAGTTATTGTTAATATTGCAGAAAGATACTGAAGTTGAATATGCAAAACCATATACAATATATGATAATTCCCCACCCTTATGTAAATATACATGTACCCATGTGTATGTTTGTGCACATGTGTATGTATGCAATGTGTACATGCTCACATAAGTGTGGGCATGTATGTGCAGGTATTTATGTACACACACACACACTTTCTTCTCCAAATGAGGCTCCAAACCACTAACTATAGAAGTTAGGTGTTGTCACTATGCACTGATTTACTAACAAGTGTTTTTATTAAGTAGGATTCTGTGAAATGTCTCTCATATATTTCTTCCAAAGAACTTTTATTTTCCTGAAATGTAAAAAGAGAAAAAACATCCTTTTCTAAAACATCTAGTGATGGTAGTATCTGGAAGTCTTACAGATGAGTGCTAGAATCAAGCCTGTGTTCAATAGTTGAAGTGAAAAGAACTTGATCAATAATTACAAGGCTGTTAATTTGAGTCTTCACAACTGCGAAAAGAGCCAATGGACCTTGGGTATCTAAGCTCCGAGGCCATAATAGCTTAAGTATTATTAATTAGTTAATTAATATTCACGAATGCCGTCCAGACCATAAGAGCCATAATCGTAACCTTTGTGACTGTTAAAAATGACAGTGCTCAGGACAAACCAGTCTTTTTATTTCTGTTAGTTATATTCTTTCTGGAAGCTTGATGGCTCTCTTCAGGCAAATGCCTCTCCTTCGTGGCAAAACTAATAGGAAAAAGAAAGGAAAAGGGAGGGGAGAAGCTTGCGGGTCAAACTCACATGTAGAAAGCAAATGCCACTCAAACTATCTGAGCAGAAGCGTAGCATGGAGGAACCTAATAATGTGCATCCATTAAGCTTGACAAAAATGTGTGTCACATGATGCAGCGCTACACAGAGGAGCCAATGAGCTAAAGATGTAATTCGCCGAGTGGCATTGATGGTGTATATGCAAACTTAAATCAACTTGGAGACAATTCAGAATGGAAGATCATTCTTAATTTCATTTCAGCTTTTCCCTCCAGTGTGTGTTTACTGAGCAAGTGCTGTATGATAACCACGGTCCTAGACACTATGTGGGATAAGCATATGGGTAAATCTTTCAGTAAGATGCCATATCTTTGTATCTTCTTGTCTAAAACACCCAGCATATGGCATGGTTCATAATTCATTCTCAAAAGCTGTTTGTTAAATTCACTTAAAATGTAAAACAGAGTTACTGTCTCCATGAGCAGGCAGTCAGATGGCAGAACAAAACATAAATATATGTAAGAAGTAGCAAAAAAAAAAAAAAAAAAAAGCAAGTACTTATAAAAGGTGAAAGCCATAAGTGCCAAGGTTGGGAATAATCATCTGAACTCAAAGGTAAGAGAGAGGAAAAGTATAACCCAGATTGTCAGTGTAGCAAGAACAAATGTTCAAAAGAAAAAAAAAGTGTAGTTTGTGCTCAACAGACACTTCAAGACAGTTCAAGACGTCAGCTGGGATGGGAGATCCAAGGTGGTAAGAAACGGTAGATACAATTAGACAGCTTTAGTGAGACCAGATTGGGAACTTCGGATTTTATTTTTTGGAGAACTAGGAGTATTGAAATTTAGAAACACTTTAATTGATGGATTGAAGCATAAGAATACTAGGGTCCAAGCCAGAAAATAGGAGATTGCTTCAGTAATTTAGTATGAGTTGATTGAATATTTTGGTCTATCTGAAATGATAAATGTATAAGGACTTACAAGGTATCTTTAGTGAAAAGAGGATGAACTTTGGAGGAAGATTGACATGGATTTTTCTATTTTTCAGACATGGATTTGAGTCCTGGCTCTGCCACTTTCTCGGTTTATAACTTTGGGAAAATAATTTAATTTTTCTGAGCCTAAATTTTTGCATCTGTAAAGAGACCTAAAACTCCTACATTGTAGAATGCTAACATAATACAGAGAAGAATAGATGTTCAGTATTGTCAACTGTCTTCCCTTTGCCTAACCCATAAATCCCAGCTCTTTCTGTAATGCACGTAATTTGACCCTTATCAAAGATTCAGTGGACAGAAAGCTCTGAATTTAACTCTGCATATAATAATAATTAAAAAGAGTACAGTATACAAGTGACTATTCACTTCTACACCTTTATATTCTCTCTCTATATGTGTATATATTTTTTTATCCTTCCCTCTCAGGGAAATACAGACACATACACACACACACACACACATAAATACACACACCCTCAACACTTATTATTCATGAATGCGAGCCAAACCATTTGCATTTGCGACAAGGAATGCCTTCACAGATAGGTTATGCCTGCCTTTGTTTTTCTCCCCAAGGCAGTAGAAACTGATAACTGGAAGGTCTTTTCACTGAGGAGGTAACTTCTTCCTACAACTTTTCCACCCTTAATCAGAAGAGTGTACTTTCTGCTTACTCTTTTTCCCCTGAAGCAATTTAACTTCTTTGCAGAGTGGAGAAGCTTGATTTGCATACAGAAAACAATGATAACTTCCTTTCTCCGAGTAAAAAGAAGCAGACTTTAGCAGAAGGAGCACAAGATTTGGACAGTCTTTTTTTTTTTTTTTTTTTAAGATTTTATTTGACAGAGAGAGACACAGCGAGAGAGGGAACACAAGCCAGGGGAGTGGGAGAGGGAGAAGCAGGCTTCCCGCCGAGCAGGGAGCCCGATGTGGGGCTCGATCCCAGGACCCTGGGATCATGACCTGAGCCAAAGGCAGACGCTTAACGACTGAGACACCCAGGCGCCCCAAGATTTGGACAGTCTTAAGTTCAAAGTTTGCTTCACCACTCACATCAGATGTGAAATGTTAGAACAAATATAAAAAAAGATGTTTTGAGACTTATTTTTTTTTCTGCCACTAAAGATGGGGAAATGATAAGTTCTGCTTTGCTGAGTTATTGAATTAAGTGAAATAGCTTATGTAAAGCTCCTGACATTGTATCAGTGACATAACAACCTAAATCGGCTTCTGTTGAGTCTCAATGATAAAGGCGTCTGCTCATATAACAAAAATACCTTCTTCCTTTAGCTATATTGAAGCACAGAAGATGGGTAATTTGCTAGGCTTGATTAATATAACCCAGAGAGTCTCAGGGCAGTTGCAGGATGAAGCTCAGGATGTACTTGAATAGGACTCAAACAGCGTCATGTTAATACCAAGAGCCCCACTCCAAGCCACCCCTCTCCTGTGACCATTCCGCTTTTCACTTTCCTCTCCTGTTTTTTTATGACTCTCTCTTCCAGGCATTTCTCATTAGTTGTGGGGCAGGATAGAACTGTGGCAGAACTTGAGAGAGAAGCAGCTGCCAGGGTCCTCGTTCCAGCTGGGGTTCCATTATCCATCCACCGTTGGCTGGAAACTTGTCAGAGTGGACACTGCTGTGTGGTCCTTTCCAAGCTCAGGGGCCTCAGTGAATGCTTTGGCAGCATCAGCTTTGTCCACAATGTCAAAACTGTCTAGAACATAAATTTTCAATGAATTCTGGTTCCCTTCTCTAATTCAATTGCTTCTTGTCATAAAATTGTGGATTAGGATAATCAGCAGAATTTCTTAAGAAAGAGCCATCAATATGTCTTCTTCCAAATAAACTTAATGAAGCTCAAGTGAAACTTTGCTTTAAAATGTTAACTGATCAATCACATAATTGTTATTTACTATTTAATAGGCAAGAACAGTAACAGGCATCATGGGAGTCTTTATTATAGGTGTAATATTGCCAAGTTTTGTACTTAACAAAATTGGGAAGTTGCACTTCACATATTGGCAATATTTCATAATGTTCAAGAATGAAGTTTCTGAAATCAAACTACCTTTGCTTGAAACACCAGCTCTGCTGCTTACAAACTGTGGCCTTGCACAACTTATTTAACCTCTGTGCATCATCTCCCTTATCTATAAAGTGTGGGTCATAATTGGATGTTTGTGACTAGTAAGTAAATTAACGCAAGTAAAGAGCTTAGAAGTGCCTGTTTGAAGGCAATGCCCTCAATAAATATTAGCTATTGTTATTTTTGTAATGTTTTTTTCTATAAGCTTTACTTCTAGAATCCAGTTCTTTGATATTCTCTTTTTTAATATCATGCTCATCCCATCCGAATTTCCTGAGTTTTCCCATGGAATACTATCTAGGTCTGAGCTCCTAGATCTTACCTCATGCTTACAGCATTTCTAAGATATCCTTCACCCCCAGATACTAGCCTCAAGGTGGAACCCACCATAGCTCTGTTTCCACCCAAACAGCAAGCTACAGTAATGAATGATTAATCAGAAAAGTTGCCAGCATCAGGGCTTCCTACCTGCAGTAATGGATGACCCAGCAGTTAGGTGGGACACACTCATGACAGTCTGAGAACATTCATCATCCTAGACTAGCCAGCTGGAAGTCAATGGCAGGAAGTCTGAAAACAGTAGGTAAAATGGCCTTAGGTAATGCGCTGAGGCTCACTCAACATGAGGACTTCAGTTCCTGCCTGGGGAGAAATCCACAGGAATAAACCTCTCTCTTCATTTGGAAAGATTAATGGGTACTGGGGTACAATGTGGAAATCAGGAAGCTTGCTTTGCAGAACTAACAACAAGACAGAAACAGAGAGAGGCTGAATTCCCATTTATTGAAAGGGTATTCATGAGGTTGCCCTGATTTAGGGTGAAATCTGCTGTCTACAGAGGCCTTTAGATTTGGTAGGAATAAGATAGAAGAAGATGGAAGAAGTGCATCACCTGTAAAACCAAAAGGGAAAGGCTGAGTAAGGTATGTCTGGGGATATATCAACCTGTCTGGCTAAAAAGGCTTAGGCAATGATACATTTAGGGTCTGAATTTGGAGAGCATTAAATGCAGGGCTAAGAGCTTGATATGTCTCTTTTAGGAAGAAGGGAGCCATTACAATCTTGAGCAGAAGGGTGGAATGAGGCAGGCTGGGTTTAGGAATGCTGCTTTGCTTATATAAATAGCATATATTAAAGGTATGAAGGAACTGTGATAAACAATTCTGTCAACAGTCCAGGTTTGAGGAAAAAGTCTGTGTTGGGTTGTTGAAGTAAAAATGAAGTCTTGAAGATATATTTGGATTTTAGCTAATATTCAGGATTTGTTAATATGAAAGCATAACCAAAATACAGCTCTGTTAGTTTTTACTAATAAAGAAGTCCTTGAGAAGTAAATAAATCCTGCTCTTTTGGGATTATTCAAGTTTACAAATAACTCTTATGCTAAAATAAATAACAAAACACAAAATTTTGTTTAATGGTCAACAGGCAGCAAGGGTAAAGAGAAAGGTGAAAGTTAAGATATGCTAAGTTGTTATGATACACTGTGAAGCAGGAGCTACTCTGTGTGACAGATTGAGTGAACTATGCTCTCGAGTCTCTTGGTGACTCACAGATAAAGGGTTACCCAATGGCATGCCTGTCCATTTCTAACTCCAGCATGACAGCTAAAGAAAACCTGTTTTTTGGTAACATTGTAAGATGGTTCTCTTCTTTTTTTGGTATTTGCCAAAAGTAAACCTGATAATCCCAAATACCTTGAAAAGTTATTTATTACTTTTGGCAGAACAGAAAAAATGTAATAAGATGCCATGCATCAGATAAAGAGTGTTTTTTTCATTTTAAGCTCTATAGAATGCCAGCTTCTTTTTCAACAGCTTCTCTGAGGGAAATATGTTCTTGGCCTCCAGAAGAAAGGGAAAAAAATTGGGAAGTAAGTTATGGGCCTATGAAGCCAGTAATCAGTTTGCCTTCAAGCAGCTGGACAAGTTTTAGATTGGTCGTTGTCATTCCCATTGCCATTTCATTACTATGATGATGGGCATCAGCAGCAGACATGGAAGAAACAAGGAGTTACATCTCATGAATCATCCAATAATTGGAGGGTTTAGGACAGTGTTTCTCAAAGTGTACCTCAGAAAGCTTCTTAACATAAATTAGACTCCTTTCCATTGGGCCCTGGCACCTGAATGTTTAATAAGATCCTCAAATGATTTGAATCCAGGCTTAATTTTGAAAATTATTAGTTAATTGTTTTCTGACGTACATCTTCCCTTTTTCCTACCCACTAACGTTGATTTTTTTCTCCAGCTATAAATAATGACTTACTAGAGTGGAAGCTCCATCTTAGACACTCAAAACTATAAATGCCAAATTATGTGTCTGTGCGTGCTTGTGTGCACATGTGGGCGTATTAAGCGTATGAAAGATACCTTGTTAACTGCTACATTGTGCCATGCACAGAAGTTTGAACTGCATTGTACAGCTTCTTCTGTAATGTTTTCAGCAATCAAAACTGGATAAGCCAAATAAGGACTACATTCCCAGGCTTCCTTGCAGGAGATTGAGGCCTTACACCTAAGTTTTGATCAATGAAATAGAGGGGAAATTGATGTATACCATGTTTAATATTAGTTCAGAAAATATCTTCATAACTCTGCCTCTACATTTCAGAGACTCCTGTATGAGGATCTTCATAATCTGTGACTTAATCTTTCTTCCAACATCCACTCTCTCTTCAAGGCTTTGAAGTTTTCAGGTATTCCTAATGACTCCCATAACTCTTATAAATAACAAAACACAAAATTTTGAACACAAACTTGACTTTTCCATACAGTACATTATTCTCTGACCATTTCCATCAATGTCACCCTCGCTTCAGAGTGTAATTACCTTGGTTAAATTTGTCCATGTCCTTGTTTATCAAGGTAAAGGATAACTAGTCAGATAAGCTTAATGGCCATTGAGAGTTAATGGCTTAATTATCTTTCATTATTTAATTAATATGTTAATTTCTCTCATTAATTAAATAATAAATGAATTTAAAGTAAATTCTTTAACCTGGGGCTCTTTGGATTCTTTTTCTGACTTTGTTTCCAGTCCCATCTTGCATTAATGCTTTAGGTACACATTTTGCTCCAGCTAAATAAATGAGTCTTCCTTGCTCATTTTATCCCTATTCTCTGTTTTGGACTCCAGGCTTTCTTCATGTTGGCTGGAATACTCACTAAAACTTTTCTCCAAATATAATGCTTTCCCAGACTTCATGGTTCACCTTCATTCTTAGACTATCCCTTGACAATCCCTGATCAAAGTCATCTCTCTCTCTCGCTACATGATTGTTCTAATAGTGTTTATTCAACAAATACATGCTGTACAAATAAAATGTTCCGGATAGTGGGGATACCAAGAGAATAAAATCAAATCCCTGTCTTCCAGAAATAATGTGTCATGTCATGAATATAAGTAAACAGCTATAATATAATGAAAGAAGAGATGATAGATTATTGTGAGATTCAGTGGAGAGGTGTAATCTCTACTGATCAATTAACATGTAAGGTATATATGACTTTGCTATCCTAGGTATCTGTTATGCATAGTTTTTTGTTCAGAGCTGCTATGTGTGAGGACTATAGGCTACATCGTTTTTTTTTTTTTTTAAGATTTTATTTATTTATTTGACAGAGAGAGACACAGTGAGAAAGGGAACACAAGCAGGGGGGAGTGGGAGAGGGAGAAGCAGGCTCCCTGCCAAGCAGGGAGCCCGATGTGGGACTCAATCCCAGGACCCTGAGACCATGACCTGAGCCGAAGGCAGTTGCTTAATGACTGAGCCACCCAGGCACCCTATAGGCTACATCTTATTAGACATGCTTAGAAATCTGTTATGAAGCTAATGAGAATCAGAAAAACAACAACAACAATAACCACAACAAAAAACCAGAGGATGTCTGAAGATTAAAGAATATTAAGAGTAAGCATTGGGAGAGAAGGGGCTAGTTTGTGTGGGAGTGGTCGTGTGCCAGTTTTGAGCTTGAAAGTCAAGAAGCTTTTCCCATTTCCAACAATCCCCTTGGAATCTGCCTCTATTGTGTGAACAAGCCCAAACTGGCCTGCTGGATAATGAGACAGGAGGTCCAATAACCGCTGTCATCCCTGATGAGAGCCAGTCCCCAGACACTCTGCCAGCTGACCAAAGATAGAAGAGCAAACCCAACTTAGATCAGTGAAACCTGGCACATAACCACAGAACTGCCCAACTGACAAAATAATGCATTTTCAATTTAAGCTACTAAGTATAGAGGTGATGTGTTATTTCGCGAACCCTGAACACTGACGTATACACTTGACTGGTGGTTAAAAAGACCTAATGTGGGAAGGGGTGATGCGATAATAATCTGTACTAGTAGCTCACATTTACTTACTATGTATGAATTACTATATGTATATGTACTGAATGTTATCATAATAAGGCGTGTAAACTACTCTGAGTGGTAAATATTACCATACATTACTTATTTCTTCTCCTTTTTACAGATAAGGAAACTGAGACCCAAAGTAGCTAAGGAATCTGATTAACAAGGCAGAGCTCTAAGGGGCAAAGCCAGCATTTAAAATCCCTCTTCTTAATCACTTCTGTCCTAATTCTATGTTATATTGCCTTTCAGTGAAAAGAGCAGATCAGAACCAGGACAGATGTGTGTTAGAATGCTCCTTTAATGTGTTTCTTATGGGATGTCTCATTAATTCCTGTGGCTTCTTAATGAGTTATGCTAACCTTGATATCATCTTCAAAGTTCCCATCCCAGTGTCTTGTTCCAGTTCCTTAATCCAAAAAAGAGATATTGATGTGACTTTCATGCCCACTTGCACACCGGGGGGAAGACTTTTGAACAGTCTGAGCTTGAGGTTCTTCAATACACAGTCACAAAGTTATAACTATTCTGCCTATGCCCAAGGCACTGGTGTTCATTAAGGTAGTTTTGGAGCTCTGAGACAACCAGGTCATAATAGTGACATTTCTCACAAGTGGAAATTAGTATATTGTATAGGTCATTTCGGCACTCAAAAATTAGTGTTCTATTTACTTTTTAATGAGTAACCATATTCCTAGGGTGATAGTTATGCCTTTTTAGAGGAGTTTTCCGAGGGCATCCTTTGATGATGTTAGTGTAGGGTTTTTGTTACTGCTGAGTTTTTTGAGGAACAATTTTTATATAGATGTACATGAATTTTGACAAATTTTTATAGTCAGATAAGCACCAGCACAATTAATATATAAAATATTTTCATCAACCCCAAATTTCCTAAATGTTCCTTTATAGCCAATTCCCTCTCCTAATCCCAGCTTCTGGTAACCATTGATCTGATTTCTGTCCCTATAATTTTTCCTATTTTGGAATGTCAGAAGCACATAGTTGCTTTCTCTGTCTGCCTTCTCACTTAGCAAAATGCTTTTGAAATGCACCCACATTATTATATAAATCGATAGTTTGCTGATTAGTATTTCATTTTATGATTGCATCACAAATTATTCATCTGTTCTATAGCTGAAGACATTTGAGTTGCTTCCAGTTTTTGGCAATTATGGGTAAAGCTGCTATAAACATTCATATACAGATCTTTGTATGGACATAAGTTGTTTTTTTTTTTTTTTTCTTCTGCATAAATACATGGTCATGAGATCACTGGGTCACATGGGGTATGGACTGAATGTTTGTGACCCCCAAAATCCATATGTTGAAGCCCTAACCCCTAATACGATAGTATTAAGAAGTGGGGGTCTTTGGGAGGTGATTAGGTTTAGATAAGGGTAGAATCCCCATGATGGAACAGCTGCCTTATGATAAGGGAAAAAGACACCAGAGCTTCTTTCTTCCATGTGAAGATAGAGCCAGAAGGCGGCCATCTGCAAGCTAGGAAGTGGGCTGAATCTGCCAATACCTTAATCTTGGACTTCCCAGCCTCCAGAACTGTGAGAAATGAATGTCTCTTTCTTAAGCCACCCTGTCCCTGGTGTTTTGTTACAGCAGCCCAAGCTTACTGAGACATATGGTGAGTATATATTTTGCCTAGGTTTTTGACATACTTACTTTCTGTATACTTTATCAATTATCTTTTATTTGTACTTTAAATTTTAGATCTTTTTAAAAGGAAGCTAAATATACTTTTATTATATTTTAATTTCCTTCCTTGCTTTAGTAATGCTCAAAAACAACTCCTTTAGACTCAGACATTTGCTCTACACCATAGCGGAATATGTGATACATTCCATTTTTAAAGAAACAATTGTGAACTTACTTTTTCCAAAATATTTAATTTATAAATTGAAACTTATGCTTCATGCACTGAAACCAAAGTAAACATCCTGTGAAGGACAGTGGCAGGCAGAATTAGTTGATGGAGAAAAATAAATGTAAAATTCATTCAGCTCTTCCTCATGATGGCCTAATTTAATCAATACACCTGCAGTTGATTGCTGCCTTTTAATGTGTATATCATATATCACATATAGAGTGAGGAGGAGGCACTTCACTACTGCACCTTGAAATATGAATAAAGAGATAAAAATAGGAGAGAAAAAAAGGAAGGAGTTAGAAGGATGATTACAGCATTTTGCAGGAAGGTAGCCAGACAGGCTTTAAATATATTTTAGATCTATTGAATTAAACCATGAATGAGTCATTGTCTGGAAAATAATTTATATTTATATTAAAGTATTAACTTGTACTTTCTTGGCATAGGAATCAATTATATGATGAATCCCATAGCAATCCAAACAGAAAGTTTTTTGGGGAGATAATTATATTCCATTAAGAAAGGTAGGTAGCACTTTGCAGAAGGAAAAAATAACAGATACCATTAGAATAAATTTCACAGGTTTAAAACTGCATTAAATAGCAATAATGAATGTATCAATTAAGACCTACTCAAGGTTCACTTTGCCCCAAAATAAGAGAAAAGCTGAATTGATCAATTGGAACATCTATACACTGTTGGAAGAATTCCTTAGGAAATTGTCGTATTATCCTATTTAGCTTTAGGGCCCATGGAAGATATTAAATCTCTGTATTCTCTCCTATCCCAGGCAGGATGGAGAACCAGGGTGATGGCTGGTGTTGTGACAACCAGGGCCCTAGAGTCCCCAACTTATATCTGAAGTGACATCTGCTATCACTGGGTCTATATAGTTATTTTCTAAACGTCTCAGTAGATCCTGATGAACATCTTTACAAGATAATTAGTTATATTCTAGGGAGTGACATTTGCTTTTCCTTGAAATAAATTTGCTTTCCTAGCTGTATGCCAACAGTCAGGTCATCCATATGACAGACTATGACACTAATCACAAAAACAGCAATAATTTCTCCTCACTACCACTTTTGAGCAGGTACTTTTGTACCTTTATATGTGTCAGACTCTGTGCTAAATTATTCCCATATATTATTTTTAATCATCACATCCAAACTAGGAAGAACGAATTGTAATCCTTACTTTGCAGATGAAAAATGAATTCCAGCGTTTGATAATTTGCCATAGATCAGTCAATCTCATAGTACATGGCTTATTTGAATTGGGTACTCAAGTCTGTCGTGGTTATTTCTGGGGGCACTGTTGATTTCATATAAGAGCAATCATTTTACCCTTCATCTTTACTAACAGGCACCCTGAAATTATCCAAGTATTCAGTCTTCCTCAAATGACAGCACTCCAGTAACAGAGCCCAGAGACTTTACAGCATTAGGGGCACCACCTATATTGGATAGGAAGTCAACATTTGACTAAGGTAGGCTCAACCAGATCAAAGAAAAAGATGAATATTCAATGTATTGCTTGAATATAAACAAGTGAGTGATTATAAACGAGGAAGATTCTGCTTTTATCGCTCTGGGGCAGACTTCTTGTGACAATAAAAAAAACTAGTCTGAGGATGACAAGACTCCAAAGATGATTGTAAGAAAAGACCCAGGAAGAAATACAGTCCTTGATATCACCATTGGGCCACTGAATCAACCAGCCTTTGAACACACCCTTTCCTTGAGCTTCTTGTTATCTGGGGTAATAAAGTTATTTGTATTGAAGGCCAGTTTGTCAGGTACTCGGTAGAGCATCTTCCCCTCCATAACTAATCTATGCCCGTTTCTATCGCCTGTATAGAAACGTGTTAATTCTCAGTAATGTTTTGGTGAATTTCTATGAAAAAGAGCTGAAAATGTAGATGTAGCATGTGGCCTTTCTCAGTAATAAAGCAGCTTAAATAATAATTGGCTGCACAGGATTCTCATTTTATGACACTGTAAATCTGTATATGCATGTTTAGGGCCGTAGCCATACATTACAGTTTATTCCTGCACAGAGCTCTATGTTATTTGAAAGCAGTAGCAGAGAAGTGATGAAGATTGCTCTCCTGGAGCAGAACTGCAATGAAGATATCCAGTTCCTAAGCCCCAGTCACCAGTGGACCACCTAAGGTGAAAACGATAAATTAATTCATCTCGTAGCAGAGAGTGCCATTCCTTGCCTTTAAATATATGCAATTTATCTGCCATCATTTGTGGGAATGGATAGCTGGACAACAAGCTATCCCCAGAAACATTTTCAGATAAGATGATGATTTTTCTCTAAAAATAGTATTTTTATGGAAACTGCAGCCCAAATATAGTCGAATTGCAGTTAGAGAACACATTCATCTCCAAATTATGCATCAAGATGCAGCTGATAACCTTGAAAGTATATCTGTTTGGAAGGGTTTAGTGCCACTCTTAAATAGGTCTATATTTTTAAATATATTATGTTTCTGTGTAAAATATAACAAAATATGTGTGGCTATTAAAAACTTAAAATCAATGCTTCAAGTTTAATACCATAAAAATGAATTTCATAAAATATGCATAACAGATACGGATGCTGAAGATGGAAAAGCAGATCACTTTTTTGTTAAAATATAAAAAGCTTATATCATCCTGTTGTGTTTTTTTTTTTTTTTTTTGTACACGAAGGCCTTCTCCTTCTAAAACTGCTAAGGCAGATTTTTTTATTTCTCATTAATATTTCTAATTTTGAAAGTAATGACAACATTGTAGACAGTCTTGGCAAATAAACTGAGCTAATTTTTAATTGTCATAAGCAAATGAATTAATTACAATAATTTCCTTTTCCATGTCAAGAAAGCCACAGGTTCTAGGCCTACCCATCTCCTCATAGTTATGTGGATGCTCATGTATGTGTTGGGAGGAAAGCTCATCAACAATTAAATTCGCATAAACAACTGGAAGTTTTAAAATTGCATTACATAGTACACCGACCTCCACCATTTTCTTTGGACAGCAGATTTTCAGTAAATCCATTCAGTTTTGTTTTTTGAAACTGCTTGAAAATGTAGAGTTAATCTTTCTCGGTTCTAGTTAAGAATTAAACATTATGAGCACCAGGAAAATTAAACTCTTACCTATTACTTTATTTACTAAATTCTGTTGGGGGAAGAAAAGTCGCTGGATAATATTTTTAAATCCCTGAATTGTGAGGATGTCCATAAATCTTTGGAGAATATGCTGAGCTCAGTCCTTCAGGTACTTCGTAAGGATCATTCAATAAAAGCCGTCTCACTAGAGAAGTAAAGGAGACATTATTTACAACCACTCTCACTCACAGATGTAAACAAGATGTCTTCAGAGCCAGCACAGAGTGGACTAATCCCACGTATTACCAAATTGCCAAATTCTAGTTAGAGCTTCTATTCTGTGATTGGGAAACACAACTCCACATACGTGACTGGTATACAGTACAAAGAACTTTCTGAGAATATATGTTGGCCAGAAAATTTTAGAAAAGTTTGATTATTTTATCAATCAAATATGCCCCAAATGGGGAAATTTATGTTGTATTTTTGAAAATAGAGTAGAAGAATTACATCAAACAAGCCAAACTTCTGTTCTGTCTGACTCTGAACTGTTCAAATTTTAATTGTAGTGAACTCTTTCCACGTTTCAATAGATCTTTTGCCATTCCAGAATTGTGAAATTTTGTGATCTTTGCCCAAAACTCTTTATCTACATCAACCATTTATTTATGTCAATGCTTTATTCACATCAAATATTAGCATGGCTTATCTCCTATTAACAAGGGAACTCAAGGGAACCAAGCAGAAAATGGAAAGATGGGGAGAGGTTCTAAGTTTTAGAATTGTGAAAACTCCCCATGAAGGAAGCCTGTAAGGCTAGGAATTCCTCGATTGCTTGAGAAGGGTTTGTTTTGTGCTGTACTCTGCTCTAAGTATTTTGAATATATTAACTCAGTTCAGAGTTCTATTAATTAAAGTTCATTAGTATACTTCTACCATCTATCATAACCCATCTTGCAAGTGAGCAAACTGAGACAGAGACCTTAGGAAAATTGCTAATGATAAAACCAGAATTCAAATTCCAGCAGACCACCTCCCAAATCTATGGATTTAATCTAATTTTATCTGGTTATCTAAATTGGCTTCCATAAATCTTTCTTTATAAGTAAAATTTGATATATTGTGTAAAAAACTAGAAAAATTGTATTTGTCCTTTTAATTCTTTTCAGTCCTGGTTCTACTATTTAGAAAAAGAAAATCAACATCTTTGCTGGGCATAATTTCAGGGTTTCTAGATACATTCTATGAGTTGAAGAACATGATATTCTCTTCCCTTGTTAGATGACACAGAAATATTCCTCTCAGAATATCTTCCTGGTGACAGTGCAGCTGTCCAGAACAAGAAAGCGGATTAAATATGCAAACCCTTCTGCCAGGTCAACTAAAGATACGTGATAGATAGAGGGACATTTAGTGACGAATTTAAATCATTTTAACTACCAAATGCAAGATGAATATTTGCCAACCATTCTTTGACTACTATTTTAATGCTGCAATTAAATACCAAAGCTTATTCCATTATCACCTCAAGTTTCTGACCTATTTAGAAAGTTTGCTGGGAACAAATTATATTGCAATTGCATTCACAGAAGTGAAGGATGTTGCCAATAATTACAAATCATGCTTGTTGCCCACATGCCTCTTATTGTTCAGTTAAAGAATGAGACATACCACATCTATAGAAATGAGATTATATAGCATGAATTTATTTGCCTCTAAATGTGAAAAATCGAACTGGGAAGAAAGATATGAATATATGTGAATGGGGGTGTGTGTGTGGAAGTGAGTTGGCATCAAAGGGAACAAGTTCCAGGAGAAGGAGGACTGACATTGGCTTAGTGGAGATTTAAAAGGTAGCACATTTTTTTGTTGGTGTGAGCATGCATGATGAGAGCAGTAGAAATGGGAGTGAGCCCGGTTTCATTTAGGGCATGTTTAAGGAAATAGAGAATGTGAGACTAAATAAGAACAGTGGAGTGAGGGTGAGGTGAATTGATAGATCATCTCGAGCTCAGGACCTCTGGCTATGCTAATTATTCTGTTGCCAACTACTCAGCCTTCCCTGAACATACCAGATACACAAAAACACCTCTGCACCTTTGATCAGACTATTCCTTTAGCCTACAATTATCTTTTCTCCTCCCCCTCTTTTCTCTTGAAGTCATATACCCTTCAAGTTTCCACTTACACTCTTCTCTATATGAATCATTTGCTAATAGTCCCCCAATTAAGCTTAATTATTCCATCACCTGCACTCTGCAGTCTGTGAAAGCTGCTAGAGTCGAGCTGTTCTGTCATGCTGAATGTGGTTAGCTGTTTGCACGGCTCTCTCTTTAGAGAGAGCAGAGGCGGTGTTTTTGCAACACTCCGCAGCACAGGCATGTGCTTTTGAATAGATTTTTCTTGATAACATATGTTGGACTGAGAGGAAGCAGTTTGAAGAGAGCTCTGGGATGAGATGTAAAACTCCTGAAGGTAGAATATATCCAAAAAGAAAGTGGAAGGAAGATATTTCATCTGGGGTCAGCTCATTCTTGTAACATGGAACATACATCATGGGTCTGGGATCACAGATTTGATCTTTGTGTGATCTATTAGCTTTCCTTTGCTCCACAATCACAGACAGGACTCTCTCCATTCCGGCCAGCCCTTTTATGAATTTGTTCTCAATGGAAGAGTGGAGATACGGGTCCCATGAATGAAAATAAAAACAAAAACGAGAAAAAGAGATTCAATTTTCTGCCCTCTTGAGAACATAAATGTCTATTGAATATACTAAGGGCTTCTTCATAAGAATCCAGTTTTGTTTTTAACTTTGGATTTTTTTGGATGATTTAAATGTTGGATGATTTAAAAAAAAAATACATATCATCTCAGAGAGGCCACAAAAGAATTTCCATCATCTACACACTTACATAAGTGTATATTAAGTCACATGCAGCCCACTCTACTTGTGACCAGGAGGTGATTCACAACGGACACTTTCTGTCTTAGGTCATCATTAGTTCTGGAACTGGAAAACTAACTCTCAGGGATAAGAAGGGACTCTTCCACTCCTAATAAATTATATCCTGGGCCCAACACAGGCCAAAAGCATCCTTGTCTGTGACACATTCAGTAGAAATGCAACTTTTTTTTCCTTTTAGTATTACTAGATATGCGGAAGAAACCCACATTACTAAAATTGTTTCCTTTTTTGTGCACAGAGCTAACTCCATTTCTGATTCCCTTGCAATTAAGTGAGGCCTTCTGATTGAGTTCCAGCTAATGGAAGTGAGTGGATAGTTCATGTTCCAGTTTCAGGTCAGGCCATTGGAAATCTACCACACAGGGTCCTTCTGGCTCTTTCCCCATCTGTTGACTGTGTATCAAGTCAGGGCACCCTTGAAGATGATGGAGCCACCAGTCACTTGGGTCATTGCATGAGACAAGCCCCACACCTCCCACCCTCCCAATCCAGACCCACATTAGACTGGCGTAAAGCAAGAAATAAACTACTATGTTTAGCCACTGGAGTTGTGTTTTTTGCTTTTATTTGTTTGTTTGAATAGGAGTTAGCTTGCCTTAAATAATAGAATCTCCAAAAAGATTTTCTGTTATGAATGGTGGTTCTCAACACAGGATAATTTTATTCCCCAAGGATCATTTGACAATTATCTGGAGACATTTTTGATTGTTACAACTTGGTGAGGAGATGCTATTGGCATGCAGCAAGTGTGGATTAGGGATGATGCTACATCCTAAAATATCCTACGAGATATAGGATGACCCCCACAGCAAAGAAATGATCTAGCCCAACATATGAATGGTGCCAAGGGTGACAAACCTTGTGTTATGAGGGTAAGCATGAAAAAGTGTCAGTCTTATTAACTACTAGCTGTTGAAAAACACATTGTCTTTATCTCAACATTATTTCCATTGCAAATACAACATGAGTTCTATAGTCTATAGTCTACAGCAAATAGACTATAGTAGTAATTAATGATCCTGACCTAATAGAATTTGAAATTATTAGAGCATTCAGGGGGTGGTAGGAGCCACTGATGGAAGTTACCAGGAAAGCACAGGAAACAAGGGTATGGTTGTTATGCAGATTTGGGGTGTCCTTTCCATTCAGAGGAGTTTCTAGAAATTTGGTCACTCTTTCTCTGCTGCTACAGAGAGAGACACCCTTATAAATGCAGATTTTCCTTAGACGTATAAATGTTTCTTATAAAAGGATAACTTCTTGGTATTCTGAGCTTCTCTTACATTTGCTGCTTCTTAAAAATATCAGCCTAAAATAATTTTTATGCCAAAAAGACATCTATTGGGGTGACATATTCTGTTCCCCTTCACCTCATTTAACTTTCTAAGGTAGAACTCAGTGATAGGGATGAAATAATATTATACCATAACAATTGCTGGGGCACCTGGGTGGCTTCCTCGGTTAGGCCTCCGACTCTTGATTTCGGCTCAAAGCATGATCTCAAGGTCGTGAGATTGAGCCCCATGTTGGACTCCACACTGGGCGTGAAACCTGCTTAAGCTTTTCTCTCTCTTCACTCCCCTGCCCCTCCCACTCTCTGTCTCTTTCTAAAATAACAACAACAATAAAAAACAATTGCTAAATAAAATTTAAGTAATTTGAATTTGTCATCAGAGCACTTGCCATCCCCTGAGCTCCATTTGCAATGCTTCTTTTCTCGTGTGCATGCATACGCAGAAATTCTTGGTGTCTAATGTCTTCATATTGCCTGACTCCGGACAAACTGGCATCTCAGTGAAAAACCATACTTGAGAAAATGGTCAGGTATCAATCCCTATTTTCTATCACCTGATATGTCACTCTTTCTGCATCTGATTATCCAGGTCTCATTCTCTCAAATCCTTGTACTTCCAGTACGCTGGTAACACTATAAACACAATATAATACATATTAATGACTTCATGTTGTTTTTCTGCCCTGAATGCACTAACTCTTTAACAGGGTCATATTATTCCAGGAAAGCAATACTGAGTTATGCAAATTGACATGAATTGAGGACATCCGGATTGTAGCCCTAGCTAGACAACTAATTAAGTAGAAAACTCAAAGTTAGGCAATGACTTTTCTATACTACATTTTTGCTACTTGTTATGTGAGGAAATTTAACTGCATGGTTTCTAAGCTTCCATTTAATCAATTTTTTTGAGCATATATTTGTGCCGTAATCATTTATGGAGTACTACTTCTCACAGAAGCTGTGCTGGAACTAGAGGCTAGGTGATGAGTAATGCAAATATCGCTGTTTTCCTAGAGTACTCCCAGTCCTCACCTCCAGTGTGCAGGGCACAGCTTAAGGTACTATGGAGACTTTGACAGTGTTTTAGATGAGGGGCTTGCTTTTAAGAATTGTGGACTGGGAAAAATGACAAATAAACACATGAGTATAGTATGTGTCATGTGCTAAGTACCTGACTAGAGTTACAAATAAAGTGCTATCCGTGACCAAAAGAAGGAAGATCTCCAAGTTTAGGAATCTAGGATATCTTCCAGAAAAAGGCAACTGTTGAGTTTAGCATTGAGGATAACAAGTGTAGGGATAGGGAAAAAGAATTAAATACCAAAAACGGTGTACAAAATGTTGAGCAAGAAATATTGGAATCATGGTTCTGTAACTGGAGATTAGTACAGTTTTACTGTTTTAAAATGTGTTTATTAACTTATTAGAGCTGCCATAATAAAATACCATAGTTTGGGTGGCTTAAACTGTAGACATTTATTTTCTTATGTTCTAGAGGCTAGAAGTCCAAGATCAAAATATTGGCAGGTTTGGTGTCTTCTCTTCTTGGCTTATAGATGGTCACCTTCTTCCTGAGTCCTCATATGGCCTTTCTTTCATGTGCAAACATGTTTGTGTCCAAATTACCTCTTCTTATAAGGACACAAGTCATATTGGTTTAGGGCGCACTCTAATGACCTCATTTTAACATAATCACTTCTTTAAAGGCTCTGTCTCCAAAAACAATCAGATTCTGATGTATTGGGAGTTAGGGCTTCAACCTATGAACTTTGGGGGTACACGATCCAGACCATAACAGTGTATGAGGGTTGACGTGAGACATAAGGCAGGAAATTGGTTAGATGGAAATGTCATACCATTTAAGTAGACTGGCCTTTCTCTGTAGGTCCCATTCAAGGATATAGAACAAACTCTTCTCACCAATGAGTTGTACTTTAGAAAGTTAAGTCAGGCGAAGGGAAACAGAATATGTCACCCCAATATATGTCTCTTTGGTATAAAAATTATTTTAAGCTGATTATTTTTAAGAAACAGCAGATATAGGAAATGATCTGAAAATTGAGAAGTTACCCTTTTATAAGAGACATTTACAGGTATAAAGAAAATCTCCATTTGTAAGGGTGTGTGTCTCTGTAGCAGGAGAGGGAGATAACCAAACTTCTAGAAACTCTTATGAGTGAAGAAGGCAGTAACAAATCTGCATGACAACCATACCTTTGTTTACTGTGGTTTCCTGGTAACTTCCCATAAGTGGGTCCGGCCACTCTCAACCCCAAACATCTTTCTTTTGTCGTTAGTTAAAGATCATACCTAAGGTGGTGGCTTGGGCCATTTCAGGGAATTACTCAGTTTTCCTGGGTATCTTCCATGTATACAAGAGGTATATATGTTATTAAACTTCTATTTTGCTCCTGTTAATCTGTCTTTTTTTTTTTTTATAGGGGTGTCTTAGCCAAGAAGCTAGAAGGGTAAAGATAAAATTATTTTCTTCCCTTACACAGGCAACAGGAGAATAGTGGAGATAAGAATGATAAGGTAAATCTCTCTGAAGAGTAAAAGTGGAAGACATTGAGAATTTATTGGATATGATTTGCAGAAGAGAAAGAAGATTCAAAAGGTAATGCACATTTTCCTGAGTTTGTCCACAGCAAATGGGATCCAGTGATTCTAGTATGGAAGTCAGAAGATGAATGGACTTCTGTGACACGTGATATCTTGTGTTCCAGGGACACTGAGATGGAGGTTCTGCTGATTGTTAAGAAAGGTGACCAGGAGATATTTGGTATAAGTAGTTAGAAGTGTCGGTAGGAAGGGTGGGCCACCAGTTTAGAGGTGATAAAGGCAACTTCAGAATAAGTCAGGTTGCCAACAGTTCCATGTGTAGGAAGAAAAAGAAAATGGACCAGGACGGGGAATGACTGTGTGAGAGGTTCTGGCACTGCCATAAGAGAGTGTTTTCAAAATGTTTCATGTCCTTCACACCCCCTGCATAGGCAGCTGCCATTTTTGCTCATAAAGAAGAGAGGACTGGCTGAGGAGAGTGGGGTCACCAAGACTTCATTTGCATCACAGTGGAGCCTACTATCTGACACTTCCCATAAAACCTAACATTTGGCAGAAAGAAATGGCCTATCCAGTGCTGATTTGGAGATTTTCTTTTGATTAAGCATTTCAGTGTAAAGTACATACATCCCAGAGATTCCTATCCAGGAGCCTTGAAGGCAGGCAGTCACCCTTCTGAACTCTGTTCTCTGGCTTCCCTAGGGGCAAGTCATGTTTTCAATGGAAGTTCTTCTAGCGGATCCCATTAACATTATCTTTCTGGATCTAGCATCAATAAAGTATTATTTTAATCTGCTAGAGAATACATACTCTGGTCCATTTCAATTCCAGAAGATTTAGACTTTGGGCTTTGTTAGTCCCTGAAACTCTTACCTTAATTGTCTCACTCTGCCTTACTTGTTATGATGTTCATGATGAAAAGTGGATGCTTTCATGCAAATGAATGCGGCCTTATCTCCCTGCTTTCCCACTCAGCATCCATGTCTCTTCTCCTTCTCCCTTTCCTATCTTTGAATGCAATTTATTTTAAGTATCCTGAAGAGATGCTTCAAGTTAATACTAACTAGTTCTGATCTTTCCTGTCCCCCTCTGTAGGAAGATTCCAATAGCAAAATAGCAAATAAACGTTACCAAATCTCTCAGGGAAGCTAAATAAATGATTGGATGCTCAGGCAGAAAACTAAATTATCAGAATCCTCTCTTAGGCATACATCTGACTTTGACAATCTTCCTATTTCTCTGACTCTCCTATTGAACTGACCTCTGGACACCAAGCCAAATTTATAAGTCTTTTCACACAGAGCCAGGATAGGTCATTATAACTGGAAGTCCCGGACTTGGATTACCAGAGAACATGAAAAACAGCATTCATCACTCAATTACAAGTTTAAGTGCTATGCAGACACCCTCAGGAGTTAAGATCAGCAGCTCTCCCCAAATTAGAATTGACAATGTCTTCACTGCTGTGTTTGAGTTTACCACTTTACAGTACTGAGTTATATGATGGAATTATTGAGAAGGTAAAAAGATGAAAGCAATTGAGGTGGAGCGAAGGGCAAGGTTTATATATGGAAGGGCATGACTCTCTCTTTGAAAGCAAATAAAAATCTTTGTTTACTGACAGCTATGATATGTACATTTCAAAAGTTGATTAAGAGGTAGAGGGTATAAGAAAACAGTTCTTTCATAATTCAAGTTAAAATTGTAAAAACCAGCAAATAGAAAAGAAGAATCCTAATGGGACCAATGCATGTAAGTCACGACCCTGTTTTCCCTTAATGAAAATAAATGGACTTAAGCCAATACAGAGTATTTCTGCTCTTTTAGACTGAATCATATGTTCCCAAACACTTTATAATGACAATATTCCCCAACCCTCCAACACTGGATTAACCTGTGTTGAATTGCTGTCGAAGTGAACAGTCCTCGGGAAATGGAAAACCTGTTCAAATCTAACACAGCAACCCAAGAAACATATTCCTTTGTGGGAAAGCTGTGGAAACATGATGAATGGAAAGTTTTCCGCTATCTCTTGCATCACTGGACTTGAAGCCTCTCTTTTATTCTTAATTGGCCATAATAACTTGGACTGTTGGCACTACCAAGGAATCAGAGCCACTTCTATATTTAAATGCACTGCATTTTTTTGAGAAAATAGAAATCTCTGAAGTTGTGTCAGTTTGATTTATTGACTTGTGTAAGTCATTTTTGTTGTAATGGCCAGTTTTACTTTAGATTTAGAGACCCTGCATGCCATACCACTTTCCCCCCTAGATTGCCAGCCCAGTTGCCTCATGAGGAAGCTGAGAGATTTCTTGGAGTGCTGTATCTCACTCCTTCGACATATTTGGTCATTTTCATGGCTCAACTACAGGTCCAACTTTTGGTCTTGAGTACATTTACTTTGAAAAGATAGCACTCTGGCAAACAGAAGGTGATCTGGGGGTATTCAGGGCTATCCAAGCCTGCTGAACTTACCCTTATGATATGAATTAGGTGAAAGGCTCCAACCCAGACTTGATTTTAGTATATACTTTCCATCTTAATAGGATGAGTTCAGGAAAAAAAAAATCACTTCTCTCAATTTCTTCATTTATAAAACATGAAGTGTAATCTTTTGTCTCTCTGTTGCTGAAGCTGGCTGCCAAGTATAAATGAGATAATGTAAGTGAAATCATATTTTGATCTCTAAAGCACTATGCAAGCTATAACGTGACAATAATGGGGCAGGGATATGCACTGCTTCCTGGCAAGCAGCAAGGATGGAGATAACAGGGAGACCTACCTTGTTGTGCTGTCCTCCTGTTTTGCCATTTAGATATATTCACCTTTTATTCAAAATTTAAAAGGTTAAGATGGATCATTTTTTTTTAAAGATTTTATTTATTTGAGAGAGAGAATGAGAGACAGCATGAGAGGGAGGAGGGTCAGAGGGAGAAGCAGACTCCCTGCCAAGCAGGGAGCCCGATGCGGGACTCGATCCCGGGACTCCAGGATCATGACCTGAGCCGAAGGCAGTTGCTTAACCAACTGAGCCACCCAGGCGCCCTAAGATGGATCGTATTTATAAGTAGTTGTGAAACAATTAATTTAATATACAACTAGCTAATAGTATTTATGTGTGTTGATTCGTATACTTATTTATTCACTTATTTATTTGTTCCCTGGTATATTTTTAGCCCTCCAGGGACCTCATATCTCTTGATCAAGTCCCTCTCACACCATACCAAGTCTTTGTTCAAGATTACATAAAAATTGAGCTTCTGAATAAAGACATCAGCTACCTAGACAGGAAAATCGATAGGAGGTTTATTGTACTAAATGATAGTCCCTTTGTAAAAGGGATTTGCAATAAGTTATAAGGAGTTGGGATTTATAAAGGATCTTTTTGAATCTGTGTATTTAGAAGAATAAATAAAAGAAGGCATGTCAACACACAAGTTAAGACATGGGTACAAAGAAAAGAGAGAACCATATATGGGCTTGTTTTCCATCATGTGTCTATCTGTTTTTGTATTTGGCTCTTCATCTAATTTGGATATGACCTTGTTTAGTATTGAACTGATATGGAAGGCATCATTACAATAAATGCACCAAAAGAATTAGGTTGGGAAGCTTCAGATTCCTAGGAAGATGTTCAAGTGGCCCTGCTACAGCCAGGATTTCTGTAGGTAAATGATCCAGTCATACTTTTCTTCCACAAGCATTGACTGGTTAAACTATAAATCAGTGGGTTCAGAAGATAAGCATATTTTCAGAAGGATGGAATATAGATAGTGCTGCCAAAGTAAAACGAACTTCTAAGCCAAATTAATTACTGTCTATAAAGTATCCATGTGGTTGAAACTTGACAAGAGTATACAACTTGATCAGAAATCATATTGGCTTCTTGAAGAGATGTATGCATTTTTATGATACACTAGAGATACGATAAAACCATAACCTAGAAATTACTAGAATACAAGCAATTAAGTGGCCTGAAAATAAGATGACAACTATAGCAGGCATCTATTGAGTTAAGATGGAAGGGAAGAAAAAAACATTTCTTTGGTTCGACACTAGATTTTTATGTCAATAAAATCAAATGATTAACAGCTGGAAATAGAAGGACCAGGTTAAATCCAAGTGATGTTCATCTTGAGATGGTATGCATGCATCAATATGCATCAACAGGACGTGTGTAACATTCTTCAGAAATCACAGCCAAACTCTAATCCTTCATATTTTGTGTATCAGGGATGGTGATCAACTTCTGCTCCATCAAAGGGGATGTTTTGAGACTGTGATGGTCATACATGGATAGAAGAAATTGATAGTGGCCAATCTGGAAACAAGATACCACAAGCGGTATTGACAATAAGAAAGAATTATCTTTAACTTACTGTATTAATAACAATCATTAATGAATAATTAATTAATACCAAAAAAATTGAGTCTTCTTGTAGAGCAAATAATTAGCTTAAGGGTAACTCTCCCTTAAAATGTGGATGTAACTATATTATGTTTAAGGTTGAAGACCAAACTTGCAACATTAGGGTATCAGGAAAACTCTACCTTTGTTCAGGTACTACTGTGTATTCTGTAATCTGCATCATCCACTAATATGGACCAGAATTCATAGTCAGGTGGGATAGGTAAAAAAATCTACCAAACTCTCCAAATACCGATTTGAACCCTGCTGACCACACATTGACTTTTTAGCACTTAGTATGGTAGTAGGCACTCAATATGTATTTCCGGAATCAATACCTTACCTTGGTCTACATCCAAACTTCAGACGAATCATTTTACATTTTATTCCTTTGCACTGGAATGGATATATCAATCACAAAGCATTTTTACAACCACAGCATGGATGTGTTGTTCAAAATTCTAGCTTTAAAATACAGAAGTTTTATGACCCCCCAGATCATAGTCTTGAATTGTTTCTAATGCTCCAGCTAGGTTTTTCCACTCCATTTTGCTATATCAGATTCTGGGCAACGTAGAATATGTCGGTCGTTTCACTTTCCTCGGATGTGATAATGATGTGCAAAAGGCCCTCCGCCTATGAACACCTGTAAATGATTGATGTAGTTGCAGAGGGGAAAATTGATTATTGTCATTTCCTAGGCTGAGCATCCGCTGGACGATGACTCTATTCCTCCCCCCCCTATTAAATGATCCCTCAGCTGCTGCCATGGGGTTAAAATCTATTTCTTTGCAAACAACTGCTCCATTTCTAGGGTATTGCTGTTTATCTCTTTTTGTATGCTTTACATGTTGATTGTAATAGAAAAATCTCAGTGTCAAATGATACCAGGAATAAGAAATAGAACTCACGACATAGTTCTTTTCTTTGTATAGCCTGTATCCCTTTCTCTGGTGCCTCTTGTTCATTTTGCCAAAGACTTTTATTGTCCTGTGGAAGTGTATTCTTTTTTTTTTTTTAATTTTTTGACAGAGAGAGACACAGCAAGAGAGGGAACACAAGCAGGGGGAGTGGGAGAGGGGGAAGCAGGCTTCCTGCAGAGCAGGGAGCCCGATGTGGGGCTCGATCCCAGGACCCTGGGACCATGACCCGAGCCGAAGGCAGACGCTTAACGACTGAGCCACCCAGGCGCCCTGGAAGTGTATTCTTAGGTGACTATTCTCTTTATTGTGGTTCTTGTTTTCAGTTTGCCACAAATTGGAAGTCATCATGCTGCTAGGTAGGTATTACTTTGTTCATGAATAGGGTTACTGTGTGGAGAGGATAAAGTAAAGACAATGCAGCAACAAGAGGGAAAAATGCTTTCTATGTATGTTTTCGGTTTCTCTGCTGATAACTTTCAAAGCCTCTGAGCTCACATTGTGACCTCTGATTTAGGCATGTTTTTGTGGCTCTGCGTTGATTGAGACACTGCTGTGTTGGGTTGACTTCTCTTCCAGCTGAGATGGTAAAGCACAGCAGCACAGTGTAACAAAATTGGAATTAAGGAGCATGTAAATTGTGTAAGTCAGGTCCATGGGCAGACAATAGCCCTTCACTCTGGCTGTAGTTGATAACCTAGGGAAGGAAGGCTGTCGCTTGACTGGATTAAACCTGCTATTGCACATCCACAAAAGGCCAAAATTAAACACAATTGTCTCTGAAACAAAGGGAGAGTTTCTGAAAATAGCTAGAGAAAGGGCACATTTTCTCCAAACCCTTCTGCAGTGGGAAGAGCAGCTCTCAAAAGAGCTTGCAGAGTCATTGAAATGTATATTTGAAAATAGATTTGTTCTTTGACCAAGGATAACTTAATGAAGTAAACTTGAGTCAAACAATGGAATGTTCCATAAGGGAAACAAAACAGTTTTATAAGGGGAAAAAAGGAGCTTGCTTGGTTAGCAACTTAAAGAATTTTAATACTATGAGATGTTCTGCCACTCATCCCAAAGGATATTTTTAAATTCCCCATGTAAAGCTTTTTGGCTTGGGCTTGATTCATATATGCTCTTGGAGCTTAGACATTTTGCAAGGTCCTTTAAAACAAGTCTTATGGAAAAAGAAAGAGATTGCCTGAGGTGGATAAAATGAAGAATGATCCAGTAGAAAGGAAATTTAAGAGCCAGTAATAAATGCTATGAAGATGACCTATGATTCAATCAATCCAATTAATTTTTTAAAAATCAGTAATGCCTTAAATATTTGGCATTGTGATAAATACTTCACATATGTCATTGTATTTGGTCCTTACAACATAATCGCATGTAGCTACTATTGTTCCCATTGTACATGTAAGGCATCGGATTAGGGCTATGTTAGATCTTAATTCAATAATTTATATAAGATTACACAGCTAGTAAATGTCAGAGATAAAGGTTGAACCCAGCCCATATTGTAACGCCCATACTCTTGATCACTGAACAACTATTTCCCAAAATGAGATCTGCAGAACAGAGTCCTTAGAAGCAGTCTGCAGAAATATCTCTAACAAATTAAAGAATCACCATAAGCTATAACCTGTATAACCTGTATTTCACCCTACCTCCGACCTTGGTGAGTCACATGGGATATTTATTAAAGCACTGAAAATTCTGAAGTTAACAAATCTATTATACTTTTTAGAAATCCAACATTCCCCCAATATAATTGATAAAAATCCTCTTTATAGAACCAATCAGAAGCATCCTCATTTTCCTATGCTGTTGGTCAATGATTCCCTGTTTAAAGAAAGATGTACTAAGTGCCTACCAAGTCAAAGTCAATGTTTTAGGCTTTGTTCACAAATGTAGCTTCTGCCCTTGAAGCATGTACAACCAAGTGAGGAGTTAAGGGTGAAGAAGGTAAGTGCACAGATATCTGTAATGATCAATGCAATTGAGTAGAGAGAGGCTAACAGCCATGTAAGAAATGATGAAGGGTCAGGTCAGTGATTTTGAGGAGTTGTTATCAACTGTTGACAGTAGGTGACAAATAATTGGTGCACAAATGTCAATGTGGTTTCGGTAGCATAAGTATATTTTAATTGCCAATAACTTTGATATCTCCTAATAAGGAGAAAAAAAATTTTCAATCAAATGGTTTATGACTAGTAATGAAGCATGATGATTATATGGTGTCCAATCAGAGATTAATGTTGGGAAGCTGATTGCTACTATTAATGTGTTAGATCCGAATCATGAGATGTATGTTGAATATGCCAGTGTTTTCTTATGGCTTTAATAACTTGTACCCAGGCTGGACATTTTTCTCTCTATATGGAAGATAATAATTTCAAGCTGTTTTATTCTACCAATCCCCCAAAATCCATGCATTCTACTTAAAAATGTGTGTGTTGATCTAAAGGGGTACTGAAAAGTATACATGCTTGAATTACACTAGATATTGTGATTATTATAAAGCTATATCGGAACTTGGACCCTCATATTAAAAATAAAATTTTATGTATATAAACTTATATTCAAATAGATGGCTTTCTCAAGAATTTGTAATTCAAGTCAAATAGACTGTGAATTGAAAACCAAAGCCCTAAAAAAGTAAACAAAGTCAGATTATCATGCAAAATATGCCTCCAAAAATAAAACTTAATCATGAAATGGAAGAAAGAATTGGGTAAGTCAGATGATATGTAAGAGAGCAGAATTCTTCAACAAATCTTGAACATTCACATCCTAAGAATCAGGTTTTGGCAAAACCTGAGAATAATTAGCAGGGTCAGGGAAGATGGGCTTCAGAATTTTGCAATGTATTCAACTCACACACACACACGCGCGCGCACAAACTGATGGCAACAGAAGTAGATTAAAATGGGGCTTTTGTTATTTTTTGAGGACTAGATATCGTGTCCCTGAGGACATACCTTTACCAGTCTTTGGAACTGCATGTCTATCTGTTAAAGAGCAATTGCCGAAAATTCAGGTCTTACATGGGGATATTCTGGGATGGTCAGTGTATAGAAGGCATCTCGTTGACCTTTGAACTATTGGTTTATGGAACAACTACCTGATAATTTTGAGTTTTGATAAAACACATACAATCAGATCAGGTAAACTTTAGTGTGTTGTTTTTAAAGCTTAGGCTCGCTAAAAGATTTTCAGTATTTGAGTCCAAAACAGGAGATCAGTGTTTATATTTGTTTTTTGAGTAAAGTATCCTTACAAAGGCAAGTCAATTCCAAGTAGAATTAGTGTGATTCTTGGCAGTATCACTTTAACTTTTCCCATTCCTTATCCAAATTTGGCTTTCTACTGAATGACCATAACAGACTGGAATAACCAAAACAGAACAAGTTGGAGCCTCTTGGGTGAGGGTTTACAAAGGCCAGTCAAACTATCAGGGAAATTTTGTTATTCCCATTAGCCTAATCTTTTCTAGGCACCAGAATGAAGGCAGAATATATCTTACAGAGATATCTGCCTGAGGGGGTTCTGAACTCTTGTCCATTCAAGAGAAATTGAGGACAAAACATTGGGTTCAGTGACCTTCCATTAAGTACAGAAATAAGGACTTGGATCTTCTTAGAACAGCTGTTTTGGATAGAACTGACTTATGTAGTAGACTAAGGAGGGAATGAGTCATTTATGAGAGTCCTAATCAAGCTACCCACTTAGATGGATGAAATAAAGCTCTTCAAACACCCAAGCTTAGAAGCAGAGGTTTATTTATTAGGGATAAAATTCATAAGTGGCAAGTAGTGGCAGTGCAAGTTTGAGGATTCTTTGGTAGGAAATCTCAGAAAGCCAACTCAAATTGACTTCAGATTAAAAACAGTGGGATATTTGTTTGCCAGCATATCCAGGAAATCTAGGGGCTGATCATATTCTGTGTTGGTTTTTAGGGCCAAAATAGTGTTGGGATTCTCTGTCTCTGTCTCTCTCACTCTCCCCCCTCCCTCCAGTCCTTCTTTTTCTCTTATTTTCAGCTTTGCTACTTCTGTTTCTCTTTGTATGTTGATCTCATTCTAGCCCTGTCACAGACAGGCTTGGTCATGAATATTTTCCAAACCAAAACCTTATAACATATAACCCCAAGGCAAGAAAATACTTTCTTTCCCAGCAACCACCTACCAAATCACATGGAGTCTCATTAGCTCTCCCTGGGACTTGTATTTAACTCTTGGACCAATCACTTTCCATAGAGGTAAGGAGTATTGTGATTAACCAGGCAAGGTCATGTGCCTACCCTTCTGGCCAGTGGACTTGTAGAAACTAGGAAATTTTCAATTTTATAAGAGATAATAGGGAGAGGGACAGGTAGTTTTCCCGGGGTTAAAATGATTTGGGCAGAGAAACACAACAGTAGGTCCCATTATTGCGACTATTGGATATAAAGCAGTATATTCTCACAGTCATGAATTTAGCTAGCAGAGGATATATTGATAAATATTACCTTTGGATCTTGCACTGACTAATACTAAGACTTCTCCCAAATTGATTCCTTGTTTAAGGGAAAGCTAAGAAGTCAAACTGGGTCTCAAGGCATCATTGGTAACAACAAAGACATATACAATATCAGCCCCAGCCAGTGATGACGATTCAATCCTGCCATGATGTTTCCCTTGAGATCCATTCCCCAGAGACAAAGGCTTCCTGGTTCTTCCTTTATCTCCCCTAAAACAGCTGCACTGAAGCAAGGTTTTATTTCACATTGATCTGATTCTTCTATCTTTCTTAGTATAGTAAAATTTAGGAGCTGGAGCAACTAACACATTTTCTCGTAGGCAGTAATGATTACAAGGTTGTTACAATTGCTTTCTTATCACAGAACTTGCAACTCTGGTAGAAGTATCTGGATGCTCACTCTCTTTTATCTCTCAGGGTGTGATAATCACAAGTGGAATACTTAGGAATTTTGAATACACATGCTGCTTGCCAGTGGCTTTTGCATCTTCCTCTGATCTCTATGATATAGCAATTGTGATGTATTTTGTTTGTAATGTAAGGTTAATCTAAATAGTTAAAAATAAGCTTGAAGATAAGTTGAGATATCAAGCCTACTTTGGCAATTGAAGTATATTTACAGATCTGTTAATTAACTGTAAGTAGTTACAACTTTTGACTTCATCTATAAAATGTCTCTCAATCTTCTGTATGCCCTTGGAGTGTTTACTTTTTGACATTTTCTTTTTCAATTCTATGTAGATTTATTTCATTGGTTTATATGAGCAAATTCCCATATGAATGTAAAGCAAACTAGAGTTAAAGACTGGGAAGCAGGTTTCTTATTTCAGTTGTCCCCTTTGGTTCTGTCTGTTTTAATACATTTTCCCCCAGTTTTATTGAGAAATAATTGATATATGTCACCGTGTAAGTGTAAGGTGTACAGTATGATGATTTGATTTCCATATACTGTGAAGTAAATACCACAATAGTTTCGGCTGACATTCATCTTCCCATATAGATAAAATATAAGGAAAAGAAAGAAGAAAAGAATACAGGGGGGAAAAATTCTCCTTGTGATGAGAGTTCTTAGGATTTACTCTTAACAATTTCCCTATGGGGGCACTTGGGTGGCTCAGTCTGGTAAGCATCCAACTCTTGATTTCAGCTCAGGTCATGATTTCAGGGTCATGAGATCGAGCGCCACATCAGGCTCTGCACCAGGCATGGAGACTGCTTAAGATTCTCTCTCTCCCTCTTCTCTCAAAACAAAATTCTCTATATATCATACAGCAGTGTTGCCTATATCATCATACTAGTCCATCCCTAGTATTAACTTATCTTATAACTAGAATGTTCTCCAATTTCCCCTCTCCCCACTCTCCATCTCTGGTAACCACAAGTCTGATCTCTAAGAATTTGGTTGGTTTGGTTTATTTTTATTTATTTATTTATTTATTTATTTATTTATTTATTTATTTATTTAGATTCCATGTATAAGTAAGATCCTACAGTGTCTGTCTTTCTTTGCCTGACTTATTTCATTTAGCATAATGACTTCAAAGTCTACCATGTTGTCACAAATGGTAGGATTCCCTTATTTGTTTGTTTGTTTTTTGTGGCTGAATATATATATATATATATAATATCTTTAGCCATTCATCAATCAGTGGACACTTAGGCTGTTTCCATGTCTTGGCTATTGTAAATAATGTTGCTATGAACATTACGGTGCATAGATGTTTTCATGTTAGTGTTTCTGTTTTCTTTGGATATATTCCCAGAAGTGGAATTGCTGGATCATTTGGTAGTTCTATTTTTAATTTCTAGAGGATGCTTCATACTGTTTTCCATAGTGATGTGCCAATGTACAATCCCACCAAGAGGACACAAGTGTTCCCTTTTCTCCCCATTCACTATTAGCATTTATTATCTCTTGTCTTTTTGATGACAACCATTCTAACTGGTGTAAGGTGCTATCTCATTGTGGTTTTACTTTGTATTTCCTTAATGACTAGTGATGTTGAGCATCTTTTCATGTACCTGTTGCATTTTGTGTATCTTCTTTGGAAAAATGTCTATTCAGGTCCTTTCCCCCCTTTTAAATTGGGTTATTTGGTTTTTGCTTTTGAGTTGTATGAGCTCTTTATACATTTTGGATAATAACTACTTATTAAATACATGGTTTGCAAATAGTTTTTTTTTCTCATTTCATAGGTTGGCTTTTCATTTTGTTGATGCAGTTCCCCTTGTTTATTTTATTTTGGAGAAGAAGTAAAAGTGTAAAGTATATGAACCCTATTAAAGTTAAGTTATTAGTGTAAAATAGGGTGATCTAAGTTTAAGATATTTTATGTAAGTAGGAGGGGCTTCTCCAGGCTACTCTTATTTTCCCAACCAGGCTCTCTGGTCGAGACGGGCTGGGAGTTACCCTCAGCCCTGGCTATGAATCACTGTCAGATTCTCAGGGGCTGAGCCCTGCAGATTTCCCTGCAATCCCTGTGGTACAAGATCTGAGTAAGGACTCCCACAACACAACCCACAATGCTGAGAGAGGCTGTTTGCCTCCCCCACTCCCTACCCCTGGGTTGTCATTTCCCCCGGAGGAACTGGAGGTCCAGGATAGACCTCTATGAGCAGTGCTGCTTTGGGCTGGGGGAGGGACAATGTGTTCAATGTGTAGCTGCTTCTCTCACCCTTCTAACACAGTCTGTCTTGGTTTCCAGGGTGCAGGGGGGCTTCAGCCTCACCCCTGTGTTCTCGGATGCTCTTGTTCTTCAATAGATGTTAGTTGTTCTCCTGAGGGGGAGAAAAGTTAGGAACAACTGATGGCACCATCTTGGTGACATCACTCTGTGTTTTAGCATTTTAAAAGTACCCTTGGCCAAAATGGAAGACATAGACATTTTCATTTTATTTCTACAACTAAATTTTAAAAGAATTAGGAAAACATATATAATGGGATAGGATGAGAAGAAAATCTTATGTGGCTAAATGTTACTTACACACAATTCTAAAACCAGTGACTCCCACAACCTTCATTCCTCTTGACTGGGCTATAACTTTAGGACTTCTTCCCATCAGCATAAGAAATAAGAATATTCTAGCGTAACCCATCTGGGAAGGAACCCAATATATATATATATATTTTTTTTAATTTTATTTTATTATGTTATGTTAATCACCATACATTACATCATTAGTTTTTGATGTAGTGTTCCATGATTCATTGTTTGCGTATAACACCCAGTGCTCCATTCAATACATGCCCTCTTTATATCTAAACCGTCTTAGACACTTATCTATCTAGTCTCAAGGACTCTGTGCTTGGCTCTCTGAAGACTCAGTTTACATAGCCAACCTGGATGTATGATCAATAATAGGTACTGGGTCCCCTCTGGGCACAGAATTTATGAGGATTTTTGCCTTTTTGACATGGACATTACTAGGATCACCCCTTTCTCTTTTAATTCTGGATGACATCTGTATCCTGGATCTGAAATGACCTTCATTTGCCTCCTAATCCAAACTCCAGGTGTTAGAGAACCCAACTCACATTTATTTTTATGTATCAGCGTCTCCTAAGTGGTTAACGGTCATCACAGTAGCTCTTACCTCATTCTGTTATATGCTTTATAATATTCAACACACTTTGGGTTTGCAGTAAATGTTACTGACTCAGTGTTTGTATTGACTATACAAACCTACATTTTCAAAATACTAACTACATGTAGTCCTATACCAGGGAACTGTTTGTCTGATTTCAGGGTCCAGACTTTACTTTCTTCCCATAAATCCTTCAAAGTTTGCTTACTGGCCAGCCTAGTGATAATATTTCTCTCTGTGATACCTCTTTGCAATTAATATTAGTTCTCAAACTTCTGATAATGTCACTGGGAGTTATCTAGTGTGAAATGAGGAAATGAACATTTCCTTTGGAAAGCTGGAAAACTTGTTTTTGAATCCAGCATAGTTCCTCTGAATGAAAGATCCTGGTGTGGTTTAAGATCATGATTTTAAACCGGTCTCTCTCAAAGGGGCAGTATTGTTAAAGTTGCAAGCCACTGTTCACACATTGAGCTTATTGTAATGCTACAATAAGTAGTTTTCTTTTTTAATATGGCTATTCACTGCGTCTTTGTTATTGTTCATGCACCTGGAGGCTACTTGGCAATGGGTGTATGCATACAAAACAAGAAGGCAGCAAATTCCATTGCATGATCATAATCTAGAAAAGGCAAGCACTGTGACAGAAATGACTCTCACTGTATTATTTTGTTTTCTCCTGAAATGCACATGGTCACATTCACAAATCAGTTTGCCTCAAGCTTTTGGGACAAGCACAGCCCTGTGCTAGCTCAAAGGAGAAACAGTCAAAAACCTAAGATAGTGTATGTAATAAACATGCTCAATTCACTCAACTGCAATTCATGGGAAATGTTAACTGGACTCCAGCCATGCAGCATATTAACTCATTTCTTCAAATTATTGCATTTGAAGTGTGTGTGTGTGTGTGTGTGTGTGTACGTGTGCATGCGCATGTCTGTGTGCATCCACAACTGTTGGAAGTAAATAAAATCACTTTTTATGTATTTATTTATTTTTAAGATTTTATTTATTTATTTGAGAGAGAGAATGAGATAGAGAGCATGAGAGGGGGGAGGGTCAGAGAGAGAGGCAGACTCCCCACCGAGCAGGGAGCCCGACGCGGGACTCGATCCCAGGACTCCAGGATCATGACCCGAGCCGAAGGCAGTCGCTTAACCAACTGAGCCACCCAGGCGCCCTAAAATCACTTTTTAAAGGCAGCCTGAAGTTTCCCTTCTAAGGCTTACCTTAGAAGAGTTACTGAAAGAAACTAAACTAATGATTAATAATCACACTTTCTTTTCTTTGCAGTTGGATGGTCAACTAAACACCTTCGTTCCTTTATTCTCTCATTTTGGTCATTGAGTAATATTGTCTACCTTCATATTCTAACTTTATGATATGGTGGACAATGGGCTGTGGCATCATTCTGACCTAGAGAGGAAAATAAAGCCAGTGTATGCCATACTTTTCTTAAGAGACTCCAGAGGTAAATTAACTCTTCGGTTTTGAAGTCCCCATTTGTTGAAAGCAAAGATTGAAACATAATCACCAAGACGATGCAAAGTGTCTATAAAGAAGAACCAAACAAAACAGCGTCTTAGAGAGAGAGTTCATGGTTATTAATCTTTTTCTTTACTTTTTCTGATTGTATGAATTTATTCCTTTTTTTAAAGATTTTATTTATTTATTTGACAGAGAGAGAGAGATAGCGAGAGAGGGAACACAAGCAGGGGGAGTGGGAGAGGGAGAAGCGGGCCTCCCGCGGAGCAGGGAGCCCGATGTGGGACTCGATCCCAGGACCCTGGGATCATGACCTGAGCCGAAGGCAGACGCTTAACGACTGAGCCACCCAGGCGCCCCTGTATGAATTTATTCTTAATGTCTACCATAGATTCTCATAAAATAAATATTGTGTAATGTGTAAGATGATGCTTCCTATAACATGTACAATATATAAAATAGTAAATCGGTAGGTTTCTTTCTTTTAACTCATTTATTATCCATAAATATTTAATGAGTAGCTAATACACAGTGGTCAGGTTTGGAAATACAATGCTGGTTAATTCAATGTCCCAAATGCAAAAACACCAATTCCTGTCTGGGCAACAAACAAAATAATAGATTATGTCAGTGAAGTAATTTAGATGCAATGATACAATTTAGGGTATAATGGATTCTGGTAGATGGGAAATAGGAATGATAGAAGATTGAGATTTAAGGGTAGATTAAAAAAGATTTCTGAAAAGTATGGGTGGGGTCTTAAGTAATCAATAGGTAACATTTAATAATAGCAATAACAAAATCCAGTAGAACATATGGAATTTCATATATTTTAGGCAATACTTTGTGAATGTTATTCCACGTAACTAATTTTTAAATAAAATTTTGGCATCAGTGAGTTTAATATTTTATTTTCTGGAGAAAAAAACAGAGTTAAAATATTCATTTTACCCGATGCTTTTTTCTTGCATCAGAACTGAGTAAGCAGATAATCCTGTCACGTCTACTCAAAACTTAGGGGATAGACTGTGGAAAGATATACTCATTCAATCATTCATTTTTTCATTCCAAAGGTATTTATTGAGTAACATAAGGTGCTGTAACTGTTCTCTACTGCTTTACATAAAACCAAATGAATAAGTTAAAAGAGTAAATAAGACAAAGGATGTCATCCTCATTATTGCCAAAATAACTGTAATGATCAAAAGAAAATTCTAGGAGCCTCTGAGTGGCTCGTTTGGTTAAGCATCCAACTTTTGATCTCAGCTCAGGTCTTGATCTCAGGGTGATGAGTTCAAGGCCTGCATCGGGCTCCACGATGGGCATGAGCCTACTTAAAAACAAAACAAAAAATTCTAGGTAACCAGTAAAATTTCGACTATATTTTGTATTGGTCAAATTGCTGAATTGCCACTCATTAAGGGGGAAAATAGGAAGAAAAAGAACATATTCAGAATTAAACTATCAACATTATTCTAAGAGACAAGCACATTTATTTAATGGGTGACACTGGACTCAGAATTAACTCCTTTGAATGGTCAACCATCTAAATTAGTTTCTTGAATGCCTTACTGATTTGTTTAGATTGAGACAAATTCAACTAAATTAAAAATAATTTTCCTTATTAATGTTTATTTTCCCTTCACAGGAAAACCTGAGGGGGGGGGGTCTCTTTTCTCTATATGATTGTAAAACTAAAATAGCATTATCTGTAAAAGAGAAAAAGATGCTGATTTTTTATTTCCTCTCCTAGTGTCAATTTTCATTGCAGTGTGTAATTGTTTATGTTGGTGTTAGCTATCTCAGATACTACTTTTTCTAACAAATGCTCTGGCCTCCTCATAGGAAATGAGGTGTATGTTGCTGATTGCTCTTTGAGATGAATGACAGAGAGGTTACTCTGGATTTTGCCAATGGCAAAATGGCATCCACATCGTTAGATCCTGAGGAACTTTCTGCACCCTCACCTTATTCCACCTATCGACAACACATTTGTGATCACCGCAATTTGTTCACATAGCACTCCTGGTTTACTTCCTCCTCTGTCTGCCAGCTTATTTTCTGTTTTGTTTGTTTTCTTGTTTGTCTGTTTTATTCCTCTTCATCCTGGAATCTAAATGCAGGTGCACCCAATGCCTTGGTCTTGTTAACTCGTCTTCTCTCTATATACTCTCTTGCTAATTGATCTCACCTTGTCCCATAGCTTGAATATCTTCTCTACTTGACAATTTCCAAAGGCTTTTTTTTTTCCAGTCTGGAACTCTTTAATGAAGTCTAGACTTGTGTTTAAAACTATCAATTTGAAATCTCTACTTAAATGTCTAAGAAATGTCAAATTTAATATGTTCAAAAATAAACTTTTAATTCAAAATATACCTAATCTTCTCCTGGTTGACTATCTCAAAAGATGGATTTCTATACTACCATTTTATTGGGTTGAAAACCCTGGTATCACTTTAGTATCATGGTCTGGTGTCACACCTCTCACTCACTTGAGGCTGATCTGTTATTAAATATGCCTTTGAATTATATGCAAAAATGGCCACTTTCATCACTTTCAATCACCTTCATTTCTCACATGGTTATTATCAGTACCCCCTCAAACAGTTTCCCTGACTCCATCCTGTCCCCGTATTATCTCTTCTTCCCATCTCAGTTCCAGTGATGCTAATACAATACATATGAGATTACACCTCTTCCATTCTCAGACCTTCAACTCACTGTGTTCTTGGCCCTTTATGCGGCAGCTTCCAGCTCTCCTTCTACTTCCTTCTCTTACCACTCCCTACCTTGATCATTGTACTCCAGCCACATCATCTTCCTTGTTTGCCCTTAAAAACACTCACCTCAGCCCTGTGAAGTACTTCATAGTGTGCTCTTCCTCCAGTTCCCTCATTGTCTTCTCCTCTTTGTTAAGGGTATACTTGCATACCCTTACAAAAACCATTTCCTGACCATCCCATATAAAAATAGCATCCCTTATTCTTACCTTTTATCCAATTACTACCACCTAATGAATTTTTTTATAAATTGTCTCCCATCACTAGAATATAAGCTCCATGAAAGTGGGCACTCAGATTTTATTTACTATTGTGGCTCAAACACCTAAAATAGTATGCTTCTTTTTTTTTTAAAGTAAGCACTAAAAACAAAACTTATTTATTGAACAAATAAATCAATAAAAGCATATTCAAATTTAGGATAGATATTATCTGGCTTATTTAATTGCTTTTTAGCCAGATTAGTCTCACATGGCCGTATTTTTTATTTCCAAAGTATAACTGGGGTGGTATGATAAAGATACTTTAATTTCTGATTGAAGGAATAATGATGTGATATAGGGTTAGCATATTATGCTTTACTATTTGGGGTAGAAGCTTCATGGGGTGAAAACCCACACTGACAAAACCCCAGAAATGATTAATGTGGTTCACCTGTAACTCACAACCAGCAGTTTCTCATAGCTCTGGTAAGCAATTCTGCTGACTCTCAGGAATTATCCTAGTAAGTAATAAATCACAAAAGTAATTAAAATGTCCCTTTAGAGTTCAGTAGATTTCTTATATTCAAGCCCACATCCAATTGTCTGAGAGAAATTATTGACTAAGATTCAGGATCAGAAAATAGTACAAGGCCATTTGCGTGAAGTGTATTGTAAGATATGTTATTTTCATTTTTTTTCCCTGTGCCTTTTTTAGTTTTTACATTCGAGAGTATGACCTTGACATAGAATGACATAGAAGAGTGTTGGACAGAGAATGGGCAGGAAATAATCTATTCCCTTAAGGCATAAATCCATCGCCTTAAAACTGGAAAATAAAACTTGATCAGAGTATCACACTTATAATTGAGCCCAATGTCACCTTAACCACAAATACGGCATTGGAGGGAAAGCACGTTAATAGTGTTGATGTATTTCATGATGTCAGCTGCAACAAAGTCAGTGAGGCCAGTTGGCCCGAATTCTGAAAGAGGTGCACTCCTTTTGAGTGCTTACCCTCTTTTTGCCTTGCCTCTCTTCTATTCCCTCCCACTCTTCCCCGGCAGGAACACTGTGTGATTCCAGAACCTGTATGACCCCCTTCCATCAACAGGCCAGCTACCTGCTCTTTGCAGAGCACATACTGGCCTTGAAAAGTCTTCTCCTTTGCTTCGGGACATTTGGGAGGTTTTTAATTTTTCTGTGTCTGTTTAATTCACTTATGCCCTTTCAGATTCCTCCTTTCTTTTCTATCAAGAACAAGAATTAATTGGGAGTGGAGGGGAGAAGAAAACCAGGGACCCTGGACACCTGAATGTTAGGTGGAAGGGAAGGCTTTCTCCTGAAACCCGAGGTAGGAAGTGAGGTCGCACTTGACGCAGACCTTGTATACTGCACCCTCCTTGGTCTCAAGTTATTCAAGATGCCACAGTGGCTGTAATTACAGTTGTTCTCCCTGCCCTAGAGGAAGTTATGGGGCACAGAACTGTCATCAGTTGCCCGCCCTATCTCCCATCTATATTCATCCTTCCCACTCTCCCACAGAAGAATGGGGGGGGAGACTTGGGGAAATCTTTCATCATTTCAGATTCTCATTATAAAAATTGTGAAAGGATCAACTGAATAATAAATGAAAAAAATAGTCTTTGAGATGCTGAAGAAAAATGCTGTATTTATAGAAAGTACCATGTCATGAATTTTTTTCCCTACAAAACACTTCACGCTGCCATAAAACACCCCAAGACTTTAGTAAAAGTGTTTGTTATTTCTGTACACCTCCCCAGGAATATTTTTAGATGCTTCAAACCTCCTCTTTTTCTCTTTTCTTCTCTCTTCTTTTTCTTTTTAGTTTGTCTATTTTTTTCCCTCCTTTACAATTGTCATTATGAGAAATTTCTCCCCTGTTTGCAGTTTAATAACTAGGTCAATCAGACATGCTCAGGCTTAGAAAAGAAATTAGAGGTCACCAAAAGTAGAGAGAAGAGAAAAAGCAATAGATGAATTTTAGAAATAAAAATTTATTGTGCAGTTATTTATTATTTACACTGGAAAAAATTACTAAAGGAGCTGGAAGCATAGAAGCAAATACTACGGACCTCAGTATATATATATTCAGTGTATATATACTCTCTTTCTCTCTCTTTATATATATATATACTTAAAAGTAAAAATGGCACAAACAGGCAAATTGAAACAGCTAGAGAGTTTCTAAAGTTTATGATGTTTTTCCCCTAAAGAAATTGTCTAAAAAATTTGTCTGCCCATCTTGGATTTGCTCATTTACTGGCTCTAAAGGAAGTTCACAGCCTGAGTAGGCATGAAGAAAACGACCTCTGGGACTGAGTTGCTCATCTAATTGATGTGAACATTGAGCTTTGGGGGGTACCATGGTGCCAGTCTAGGCACTGAAAGAGGTAATTTGTTAAATGGCTCCCGGTGCTGTGTTCATTTGTCTCACACCAGGAGCTTTTGCTCTCAGAACACAGCATATAATATTCTCCTGGCTCGGGAGGGCTGGGCCTGGGAGAGGTAATGAAGCATGGTGAATCGGGCTGCGTAGGGCATGATATGGAAGAGGAGGAGCAGAAAGAAAATCGTGAGGAGGTTCCTATTTGGTGTTAATTATTCTTATTTGACATTGCCTGTGAGCCAATGTACACCCATATATTCAGTTATATTTCAAACTTTTAACAAAAATTTCTTAATGTTTCTAAGCCTAAGAGACTCTTTTTGACTGAGACTGAAAAATAATTTAATTAATTTGTCTAACTTATATGTAATATATTATATTAAATAGATAACACCATATAAAATTAAAATAAAAATTCCCTTATTAGTAACAAAAATTATATTTTCCTTTTTAGTATTTTTGAGCATTCTAGTGCTCAAATAGTAGGGCATCTATGTGTCCTATGTGAAAAAAGTTTTCAGACTGTTGCTAATTATTGTCAGAATTATCATCTTTATTTTGTAGATGGGGAAACTGAGTGTCACAGAGCTATTTAAGGGACAGAACTGTCAACCTTCATTATGACTCAAATTTACTAGTATTTTCACCACACACATACATTTTTGAAGGAAAAACCTGTATATTCTGTGAACAGCAATATTTAGCAATAATTGTTCAGTTGCGGGCGCCTGGGTGGCTCAGTTGGTTGAGCGACTGCCTTCGGCTCAGGTCATGATCCTGGAGTCCCTGGATCGAGTCCCGCATTGGGCTCCCTGCTCGGCAGGGAGCCTGCTTCTGCCTCTGACCCTCCCCCCTCTCATGTGCTCTCTCTCTCTCATTCTCTCTGCCTCAAATAAATAAATAAAATCTTTAAAAAAAATAATTGTTCAGTTGCAAGAGGGTGATTATAGCAGTTGCTCATGCACGACACTGTGCTGTGAAATTGATATGCGGTGCATTAACACTGACATGTTCCTTCCAATTCTGTCCTCTTTCATCAACAGGCTCTGTGGCACTGGAAAATTACTCTGCTTCTCTGAATCTCAATTCACTTTTTCATAACAGCAGTGAATGTGTTGGCTCATGCCATCAAACACCACCACTTTTTAGTACCTACCATGAGTTGGGCACTCTGCTAGTTGCTAAGATTAACAAGAGAAACAAGGCATCACACCCCTGAAAGTGCTCAAATCTTATTGAAAGACTTAGCTTAGATGAATTCTTAAGTCCCTTCAAGCTTTACATTTCTAGGGTCTACCCGTGTGCAAGATACCACAATACTATCATCATCAGTAATGTAGACAAATTTGGGGGAATTTAGAGAAAGTATGAACAGAGACATTGCCACCATTGCCATCCACAAGGATGCCCACCTTGAGTTGGAGTCATTTCTCATTTCTAGCTAAGCAGTGATATAAGGGAGAAAGCTCTACACTTGTTGGAAATGAGCTGTGCAATGAAATTGGAATAAATGTAGAGAAAGGAGATCCTTTGGCAAGAAGCAGCAAGATGACTCAGACCAATATTCTCTTAAGTTTGTTTCCATTATGAATTTCTCTGCCACTATTTTTTTCTTTCCGTGTGGTAGTGTTTAGGGCTCAGAACAACTTTCCCTACAATCTCAAACCTGGGCACCTACCACTTGTTTGATTTATTCTCATCCAGCCAAATTCCACCAAGTTTCACAGTGTCCCCATGGAGACACAGCATGGGACACCTTGCTGCAGGGAAGGCAAAGCAGGATGTGAAGTCTGTGGAGGCTTTGTCTCAAAAAGTTAAGGGGATAAAGCTTGATCTACATATCAGCTTATTGTGTGTGTGTGTGTGTGTGTGTGTTAAGTGTTCCACTTAATATTCATGTTAGAGAAATAAAACCCATGTCTAGTTAAAAAACCGGACAAAACAGAACAACAGTATTGACGAAATGGAGAGACACTGCATGATAAGTGCCAAATGACAGGACATTTTGTTTTACATATCCTGTTTCAATCTTTATTTTTCTACTTTCTTAACAACAATCTGACAAAACTTTGAACCACACAAACAAAAAAAATAAGACTACAAAAAGGAGATTAGGAAATTTTTAACTTTTGAAATTAGAGGATGGATCAATTAATTTAATTTCTACATATCCGTGGTCATGTTTTGATGGACTTAGAAGGCTGATATATACAGTGATTGACCCTGGAGAAGACTACTGACTATGCTAATGGCTTGCGTGGCTAAACATTTGCTTAGCTTGGAGATAACTTCTGAAATCAGGCAAGTATGGTGACAAGGTCCTGGAAAACATCAACAAATATTTTATATAAGCAAGATCTATATGGGAAGAGTAGCATTGAGCTAAGACTTTAAAAGATGTCTTTCTTTTGGGAGTTTATGGAGTCTACTATGTAAAGATAAGTGCCAAAATACAATAAGCATTATTAGTTTCTAGATTACTTTTTGCTACTTTTCAGAGTTCCACTGTGCTTATATAAGATAATGCCACAAACTAAAGTATTTAGTGTTAAAGAGCCATGATTTATGATTTATGCAACTTATTTTCAAATGACAAAATACACAGAGAAGGAGGGAGGAAAAGAGGAGACAAAGAGACAGAGACCTGAAGATATTTAAAGGGAGATAGGAAAAGAAAGAAAAATAAACTGATATGGGTGAAGTGTATACAAGAGTTCTTTGTACTATTCTTGCAACTTTTCTGTATGTTTGAAATTGATTCAAAATTTAAAGAGTCTTTACAAAACATAATCAGTAGTGCAAAATCTTTTTATGTGAATTTATAACAAAAGTAATTTTCTGGAAAAAAAAAAAAAACAGAGTACCAAAAGCTGACAATTGCTAACAAGATCAATCATGCACATTCTTTGTTTTCTTCTGCTCTCCATGGCTAATCCTGATCAACAGTACCTCTTCCCACCAGAATGTTCTGGAAGAAAAGTTGCACTTTTACTGGCTCTATTGTTACTCCTGATTCACTGTCATGAAGCACACAGTCTGAAACTTCTCCCTATTCCACAGTCTGTAGTTTACCTATAGGATGTGAACTTCATACTGCATGCAAACCAGAAAAGGAAAACCTGGCTCTTTTAGGGGTGTGTGTGTGTGTGTGTGTGTGACTGTATGTCTGAGCTGCTTTTCAGAATTAACCATGTACTTATTGAACACCTGAAGTGTGATTAATGTGACTAAGGAAAATAATTTTTAATTTTATTTAATTTTTATTAACATTAAATAATCACACATAGCTAGTGGCTACCATATCCAGCAGAACACAGACTATATTATTTTTACAATTACGGATCCTATCTTTTAACGTAGTTTTGAGAACTGCAGGAAGGACTCCATTTTATTTCTGAATTTTGTTAAAATCTTTTGGATGCCAAGAACACTCACGTTAAGTAAGTAAGGTGAGGCATATTCCTAGAGAATGAGATCTTAAAGCAATCTTACGAAATTCAAATCTTATGGAATCCAGAATGACAAAAAAAGAGAAAACAACTCTCTGGCCACCTGTGCACGTGGGATCTTAGCCATACAGAGATGAAAGCTGTTTCTTCTTTGTCACCTGGGTTATATTACCTGCTTTGATAAAGACAGAGTGTTTATATTTAAGCTTAATTTGGATCCCTCATTGTTTCTTAAGATGCCTTGAAAAGAGATTCTTCCTTAATACAGTATCAAAAGACATAAAGAGCCACTGTGTTTGCAAGGCAAACAATAATAATATAGGTAGACATTTCACATCTCAAGAATAAATCAAGATAAAACAACCAATCTGTGTGTCATGAAATCCTGACTCTGGTCAAAGGATATGTATTTATTAAAAGTTCTATATTATTTTCAAGAGATGACATTTTGAGTTTGGGGAGAAAAATGAACCTATAAGTTTAATGAAACAGTAAATTCCTTGAATGTATGCTGTCATCTTAAGAATGAGAAAGAGATAAAAACCGTGAGCTTGCGCTGTAACAACCGGTTCACCATGTCACTATTTACTAATGCATGGGACCAAGTGTGATTCAGAAGAAACCATGAACTCTAAGTGCACAGACTTTGACCACAGTGTCAAAAAATAGAAGTTTTATGTAACTGCAAACCTAAATATAATCTCTTCTCTGCAATCCATGTGCACACATAATTGGGGTTAAAATTCAGTGTTTGCTGCTTACTGATTTTTTTTCACATGTTCCTGTTTAAATTCCCAAGAAAATGTGCTGATTCATGCTGAGCTTTGTACTGAGCCACACTGTGTCCTTCACCAGACTGTGGATGAGGTATCTGGGCTAAATTCCCTAGTTGGTTCTAAATACATGCACTTACAAGGCAATTAACAAATACTTAACAAATGAGTGAATGAGTCAATAAATAGTATTTGAGATGAAGCTGGAACTAAGATTGATTTGCACAACTCACAAATATATTTCATAACTTCATTCCAGAAACTGGAATATTGATTGGCTCTATACCAATTGTAAGCTAAGTTACAAATGGAAGTAACGCATTAATAGTAAATATCCAAGTCTGAACCTTATCTAATCCTCAAATGTCATACAAATGTTTTTGATTGAATGATTAATCTGATATTATAGGTAGGCTTTGAGTTGCCCAATCCAATACTATGTTAGTAGAATAAAATGGTTATGTTTTATGATAATTTTTGAAATAAGCTGGCACTTGAATTCAACTTTAGAAGAAATTGGGCTACAATGTTGAGTAATTTTCTACACTGTTTCTGATAAGCCTAGATGGCTAGGATTAATTTGGAGCAGCTGAATAGAAGGGAAATAAGAAATATGGAATGTGCTATTCTATCTTTTAGGGAGCCAGTTGACTAGTGGGGACTAGAATATATTAATTTTGTCCCCATGCCTCATAGAATTCTTTGTATAATCATCTGATCAGTCTGCATCTATTTGTTGTTTTCTGTGCTTTCTGAATCCATCTTTCCATTTATTCTCACAATCTACCTTACCTCTACCACCATTCCTTCAAAGATCCTGAGACTTTCAGATACTTGTTTTGGAAAGCACACTTTCATATTTCATTCCTAGCAATAGCCATATCTAAGTAGTAGATTTTATAATCAATTTCATCTTGACTATAATATCGGGCTTCTGATGTGTGACCGTGCAGCCTTGACTGAAATCCCAATGCATCTGTGAAAAGTCTGTCAAGGAGACTGACTCCACCCAAATGTGGCAGGTGACAGAAAGTTGGAAAAGCTTGAAAAGCTGAAGAGGGGCATCTATGAACACACACAGTCACACACACATTGTAAATATTTATATTCTGTACAACAAGTACCTAATAAAAAAGCAGTTAGTAACTAATTCGTAACAATAGTTGGGGATCCACTAAGAGTGTAGTGTAGTTGTCTTTACTGGAGGAAGTCGCAGCTAGTAAGAAATGACTTCTTAACATACCAGCACCTCCATGACTGGACTTATAAATGTATAAGGCATTATATAAGTGAGTGATATGTGCCCCATTTAAGTCAGAGATTAGGAAGATATTTGAGGAATAGAATAATTTATCTATAATTTATCTAGTACAGATCTTTGAACCTAGGAAGAGTACCGTTTTGTTTTGTTTTGTTTTTTTAATGCAAGAGGACAATGCCATTGTGAAAGCCAGCCCATTAAATTCGTATTTTTAAAATTCATTTGGAAAATGCATTTTTTCATTAAAATTAACCATTGATTGATTTATGAGAATAATTTGGTAACAGTAGCTTAAAATAAAGTTCCATTAGGTTATGAATGTCTGGAAAATAGAGTATGCTTATTTTAAAAACATTATGCCTACAAAAGCATATCTATGAAGTAAAAAAAATCACTGTTCAAAAGAGTTTACCTGGGTGCCTGAGTGGCTCTGTCTTCAAGCGTCTGCCTTCAGCTCAGGTCATGATCCCAGGGTCCTGGGATCTAGTCCCACGTCAGGCTCCCTGCTTGGCGGGAAGCGTGCTTCTCCCTCTCCCACTCCCCCTGCTTGTGTTCCTGCTCTCGCTCTCTCTCTCTCTGTCAAATAAATAAATAAAATCTTAAAAAAAAAAAAAAGATTGCGAAAGGAATTTACCTTACAAATAATCATCAGTTGAAAATCTCCTTTATCTAAAAGTTTCTTAATTCAGAGGAATATTCTGAAGCTAATTGTAAAAATGTATATTGTATTATCAAGGAGAAAAAAAAACACTTTTAGTATGGTAACTTATACACAGTAAGTCATTATTTACTCAGTAAATAAGTGAATAAATTATTCAATTTTTCAACAAGTTAGTTAAACCAATATTTATTAAATACCTACTGTTTGGCCAGAGATGTGTTAATTTCTATAAGTGAATATAAATGACTTATGTGAAATTCTCTTTTCTTAGCTACATTTAAAATATTGGGTGGGGCTATCGTGCACAGAAAAAAGCAATTTTACATAAAAAAAGAAAATAATCATTGGAGTGAACATTAAAGTGCTAAATTAGACATTTACTGATATCAAAATATAGAATATGTGAAGCAATGACCGTAAGGCATCACCAAACGGAAAGATTGACATGAAACATAAATATCAACTTGAATATTTGTTTCTTAGAAAGGGGCACATTCTACTTTAACTTTGTCTCTGTTTCTAATGTAATTGTCATACTTCTGGATGCTATAAATTACAAAAGTAGAAATGTAATACCTTGGGACTCCTAACTGGAATATGAAAAGGTTGCTGAATTTTTAAAAAGGGTTCCTAGTCTATCAAGTTTTGACATCATTCCCTAGGAAAAATATAAACTTTAAAATATTCAAACTGTTTACTTGCAGAGCTGAAGTGAGATTTTTTTTTCTCCTGTCATGGCCAACCCTGATATCTAAAGGAGAAGAAAACATTGCAGTAATGAAACTGTAATGTATGTTTTAGAAATCAACTAATATAGAGCAGATGAAAGCTCTATCTTTTTTTCTGATGCTACATGTATTAAGATCACCTTACTTTGTATTCAGACATGACTCTTAATGGTCTGGCAGTGGGTTATGTTTGCCTTCTCTAAATTAGCATCATCGTATTCACCCACACAGCTTTGAATCTTAACCAACATTATTGCAAATAACATCTTTCTACCATGGGTGCTTTTATGTTACAAATGTTGATATAGAATATGTATATTTTTGCATAATACAAATATGCAGTAGAAAGAAAAGTACCTTGAAAAATAGATTAGCCACTTTATAATCTTAAATATGTTAAGCTTTGGTTTCCCAATTCTCTTTAATTACAATATTTAGTAAATAATGAGGTAAGGAAGAAAACATGCATTTGATTTTGGTTTCACTATTACCGTTTAGTGAAAGTGAAAATATTCATTGACAGAAAATGAATAAACATTACTATTTATCTATTTCTTCAAGAAATATTTACTAAGTACCTTTACAACTAAATCAAGAGCCCATCTATGATTCCCTGGATGAATATTCTTAGACAGATGGCTTTGGCTACCACAGGTGGTTGGCTAGCCAACTTGTTTATAAAAATTGACACTACAGTGTTAAAGTTATTATTCCAATGCATTTATGGATCAGCTAGTATCAGTCTCTCCAGTTCTTTAACCCTAGCTATCATCCCCACAAACATAGGTTTTAGGTGAAAAGAAATCAGGGGAAAATATTAATGGCTTCACAAAATCCTACCATCCCTGCAGAAACTACAGCAGAGCGTAGGCATTCTGAGATTCACAATTATCACAAAAACTTTTAAAAGATTGAAGCTGAGGGGTGCCTGGCTGGCTCAGTCCATAGAGCATGTGACTCTTGATCTTGGGGTTGTGAGTTCAAGCCTTCCACTGGGGGTAGAGTTTACTTAAAAAAAAAAATCCTGCCAAATTATGAAAGGTTGAAGCTGGTAGTAGAGAGAAAAATGAGCAGATTAAGAAGATGGTGTAGCTTATAATGCTGTATGTTAATTATACTTCAATTAAAAATAAAAATAAATCAAATATGTAAATATTGAATTAATAATGAAACTAAGAAGTGGTGTAGATGTAGCAATTTTTGCAATAAAGCCTTGGGTTAAAGGAATCAAAGTTAAACATAAAACACTGAGATGAAAAAAAAATCCACGCTATTAAGGGCAGTAGGTGGGGGAGGGTGCAGGAAGTGGAGGGAGCTGAGATTGTGCTAGAAGGGACACTTGAGCAGAGTCAAAACATTTTTATTTCAGGTCATGGTCTGTGGTCACCACAGGTGAAACTCAAACATCTGACCGTGAGTGAGAAAAAGGATGGCAGCGCTCGGCCCGTTGAAATCAAGGGTGATCACAGGCAGAATGGAAAGGCAAAGATGCCTTGTGTTTCTATCCTGACTATCTAAATTATATCTTATGGCCAAACAACAAAGCTGTCTTATATCAACCCCATTCTGTCTTTCTGTTTCACAGTTAGAATCCATATGGTCATGAGTAAAAATTTCTAATAAGCTAAGCTCTCCTCGTGTTCAGGCGGGTAAGAACCTGATGTAGAAAATATGGCTCAAAAAGAAAATGAGCATCTTTCTATGTCACAAGGTGACAGAAGTAAAGATTTCCAAATAGAATAGGCCAAAGCATAAAATTGTTCAGAGGAAGGATGCTTATGGAAATAAAATTAACAGAAGTTGTTCATTTGAAGATTATATAATAAGCTAATTGTTTTTCCACTTAACAACTAAATCAACTGGCCAGTGAGTTCAGAAAGGTAATTTATTTGATTCATCTTTCCACTGAGAAACACCTACCACAATGATTAATATAAAGTAAGTATGAAATAATTATATGCTTGTTGAAGAAGAATCAGTTCTTTGAACAAATCCATTAACAGAAGATTCTGAGCTTGTGAAAAAGTAATGAAAGTAATTTTTCATTTCCTAATTAAATGACTACCCCTCAAGAGTTTGTACCCTCAAAAAGAATGCCAAATGCAGATTGTTCCAGGGGATCATCATGTCAGATGCCATCTGGAGGTAATTTTCATTGACTCTGCTCACACTGGCTTGCCTGTTGGCAGTGTGTGTACATAGGTGTGCAGGGGAGGGGGACACAGAGGTTACTTATGAGGAGGTTTTCTGAGTTTAAAAAGACAATGATAGGATCTTGATTAAAACCATACGTTAGAGATTGTACAATGACAACTGAATCTGGTTAACAGAAGCAATTAGGCTTTCCCAATGTCTGAAACAAAACAAAGAAATGAACAATCAAAAGTATAGAATTCATTGCTGACATCGGAAATCGGATTTCATCTCCAAGGTTGGCCAGAGTTTAGTCACCACTGTTAGCTTTAAAAAGGCTCACACTCCCCTGCCCTTCTGTTTCTGCCATCCTCCTGGCCTCTAGACATTTCAGTTTGTAACTCTTGATACTAGTTTTGGGAAAGATCCTAACAAATATTATTAAAGGGATGATTTATGTACACTTAGAAATGAAATCAGTGATCACTATTAAGAGTAAATCATGGCAGACTAAACTAATTTCATCTGATGATGGAGAAGCTAGTCTGAAGGATCAGAAATAATCTTTCAGCCAACAACATTTACTTACTTTATTCTATATTCCATCAGTATGTTTTGGTGGCATGCATAGATAATTACATTTTTAATAAGAAAATGTTCTTTTACTTTTAGCTCAAAAAATGGATTTGTGGAATTGTATTATACTTTTGTTATATTTGTTATTGTTTTTCTTTGCCAGTCACATAAAAAGTGGTTGCATTGCTCAGTATGAATGATACTCACTGTGACAAATAGCTTATTGAATGGCTTTTCTCCATTTTATAAATTTTTAGATATTGAATTTTTGCAGTTTCTCATCCTTTCCCATGTTATTTTGTGAAGGAAAGTGGACTTATACAATCAATATTTATTTTTACATTCAGAGATATTGTGTATTTGTCCTAATAGCTACATTATCCTACCACTGATTTGCTGTTAATGACATATCACCAAAGATACTAAACTAAGAGCTGAACATTAAGCATTTTCCTTCATTAATGAAACTAATAAGTATAATGTAGATGTATCAGTGCTTAATCTAATTACATTTATAATGCATTCTTTTATAAGTGAAGCTTGTAACAATTTACAGGCTCAGCTGTTATGGGCAACTTCTGTATCAGGTTTCTTACTAATATGATTTACCCATTTTCTTAAATGTCATACTTCAAGTGACATCAATAAAATAATCATTAAACTGTGATGTTCTTGAGATTGTGCTAGAAGTTTCAAAGCATTGTGACTTTTTTATAATTTAATGCCATAATTTTGGTGGTTCATAAAAAAGACATAAATTATCAACAATTTGTATATTGAATTTTAGTGGCTTTCCATAGTAAATTGAATTCAAGGAAATGCAGATATATATTTGGCTGCTGTACCTTTATATTTCAATTGCCATTCTTATAATAAGCATCCCTGATTTTATAATTCACATTAAAATATATTTCCATTTTCTGGGGAAAAAGGGAAGACAGAAATATTATCTAATTGTATTTAGGAGAGAGCAAGAAAACCATGGATAAAGAAGAGTACTTCCATAAACTTAAAGAAACAGACCTGAATGGGTCTTTAAATTTGAAATTATGAAGTATAAAACACTTATGAATGTGGAGAGATAAATGAGAAAGGAATTGAAGATGAATCCAAGAACTTGAACCTGGGCAATCAAAAGAGTCTATACTATCGACATGATTGGTCATACATGATGGATAGCAAATGCCGGGAGTAAATAAATGATCTTTGTGTCCAGGCTCCCAGTTACTGAGATATACAAGGTGAATTCACCTACAGTCACAGGGCCTCAGGGAGGCAGAGATAGCTTATAATCTCCTGGAGGGCAGTGTTCATGAATGTATTAATCATCATTATTTACCTTGATCCCAATATATGAGTGCTCAGTAAATATTTGTTCAATGAATGAAGAACACATACACATCATACTACATATATATATCATACTGCAGTAGAATATAATAGATAATACAGTAGAATAAAGTAGTAGATTATATATATATATGAAATAGGCAGAAGTAGGTTAGTATCCTCATTAAAAATTCAGGAAATTCAGGTTATTAATTAGTAGAAGATGATTCAAAAAATTGTCCAGGGAGATTGGTTTGGTCTAAGATTGACAATGTCTAAAACAATCACTCTCCACATGTGGCTATTGAGCATTTGGAATCATACTAGTCAATTGAAATGTGCTGTTAGTAACTGTAAAACACATAAAAATCCTGGACTTAATAACAAAATATACAATTTCTCATTTACGATGCTTGTATTCTTTGTTGTATTAACTAAAACACACTTTTAAATTAGTCACCTATTTTTACTGCTATAATTTTGCTACTAGAAAATTTCAAATTTCAAATGTAGCTCCTGTTGGTGGCTGGCATTATATTTCTAATGGAAAGCACAGACTAAGAAGAGACATATCTTGAAGCTTCTCTTCTCTTCTGGTATTAAAAATTTCCATAAATATGAGAGTAATAACAAAATGTTTTTAGATTAATAATTTATAATCCCTAGTGAGTATATTTTTTTTTGCAAAAGTGTTTTATTTCTAATTTACAGATATAAAAAATCAAAGTTCTTAGTGTTAATAACTTATTGTTTTTAATTTTAGGAAGATATTTCTGCTATGCCATGAAAATCTAAAGTACAGTGACAAAAAGACATTTAAGACAGCTTTTCATTAAGCTGACTAAACTTAGAGTTAAAAGTAATCTTAAAATAATAATAATTTGGGGTTGTCTGGTCAAGAAAAAATATGTTTTAAGGAAGTAACTTAACTTAAAGCAACTATTGCTAATTAAAATTAATTGAATATTGAAAATATTTAAGATTCGGGGGGAAAGATGGCGGAGGAGTAGGGGACCCTATTTCAACTGGTCCCCAGAATTGAGCTGGATATCTACCAGACCACTCTGAGCACCCACGAAACCAGCCTGAGATGTAAGAAGATCTGGATCTCTACAAACAGTATCGCAGGCGGTTGGTTTTGAGGTACGACGCAGAGAGCCGTGATTCTGCGGGCAGATATCGGAGGATAAACGGCAGCGGGAGGGTGCCTGGCCATGGGGATCCTACACTGCCGGTGAGCGACAGCCTCCCGCGCTGCGGACAGGGCACAGACTCGCAGACCGGTATAGCGGCAGGGAAAGGACTTTAGGGCAGCCCCTGGGATGGAAACCCGGAGCGGCGGGGTAGCACGCAGGAACTTGGAGCGGCTGGTGGTTTTAGAAGCACAAAGGGCAGAGACTCACTCCGACCTGGAGGCAGGACTGGGGGCGCTGCGGAGGGGCGCACAACCCAGGACACTGCAGTTTATAGCAACACGGACAGAAACGGAGACGGTGTGGCCTGGAAAGCTCACTGAAGAACAGACTGAGGTCTCTCTGCTCTGAGGCAGAGGGTTGGAAACGGTCTCTTCTGCTCTGACTGGCAGAAGAGACACAGAAAGCCGCCAGGGAAAGGCACCAGAGAACAAAAGCCCCAAAGACTGATTCCCACTGAGCCCATCCCCCGCCACAGGGGCCCAGGGCAACGCTGCCCAAAGAGGGTTACCTGAGTAACAGCGTGGCAGGCCCCTCCCCCAGAAGACAGGCTGGGAAAACAAGAGGCCAGCAACTCTAAGGTCCCAAGAAAACAGGTGCATCTTGCTCAGGTTCTGGTCAATAATTTGGACTCTATACATTCCCTCAAACACCCATCAACAGAATGACTAGGAGGAGGAGCCCCCAAAATAGAAAAGACTCAGAGATTATGACTTATGCTGCAGATTTACAAATGGATGCAGATATAACCAAGATGTCGGAGATGGAATTCAGACTAGCAATTGTGAAGACAATGGCTAGAATGGAGAAATCAATTAATGGCAACATAGAGTCTTTAAGGGCAGAAATAAAAGGTGAATTGGCAGAACTTAAAAATGCTATCAATAAGATCCAATCCAATCTAGATAATCTAACAGCTAGGGTAACTGAGGCAGAAGAGTGAATAAGCAACCTGGAAGACAATATGATAGATAAAAAGGGAAAAGAGGAGGCCAGGGAAAAACAACTCAGAATCCATGAAAATAGAATCAGAGAAATAAGTGACACCATGAAGCGTTCCAACGTCAGAATAATTGGAATCCCGGAGGGAGTGGAGAGAGAGAGAGGACTAGAAGATGTATTTGAGCAAATCGTAGTTGAGAACTTCCTTAATCTGGGGAATGAAACAAACATTCGAGTCCTAGAGGTAGAGGGAACCCCTCCCAAGATCAAGGAAAACAGGCCAACACCCCGGCATGTAATAGTAAAACTTGCAAATCTTAGAACCAAGGAAACCATCTTAAGGGCAGTTAGGGGGAAGAGATTCCTTATGTACAGAGGGAGGAACATCTCTATCCACAGAGACCTGGCAAGCCAGAAAGGCCTGGCAAGACATATTCAGGGTACTAAATGAGAAGAACATGCAGCCAAGAACACTTTATCCGGCAAGGCTGTCATTTAGAATGGATGGAGAGATGCAGACCTTCCACAATCGGCAGAAACTGAAAGAATATGTGACCACTAAGCCGGCCCTGCAAGAAATATTAAGGGGGGGTTCTATCAAAGGAGAAAGACCCCAAGAGTGATCTACAACAGAAATTTACAGGGACAACCTATAAAAACAACGTCTTCACAGGCAACACGATGACAATTAATTCATATCTTTCAATAATCACTCTCAATGTGAATGGCCTAAATGCTCCCATAAAACGGCACAGGGATGCAGATTGGATAAAAAGACAGGACCCATCCATATGCTGTCTACAAGAGCCTCATTTTGAACCTAAAGATACATCCAGACTGAAAGTGAAGGGATGGAGATCCATCTTCCATGCCAGCGGACCTCAAAAGAAAGCTGGGGTAGCAATTCTTATATCAGACAAATTAGAGTTTAAACTAAAGTCTGTAATAGGAGACACAGAAGGACACTATATCATTCTTAAAGGGTCTATCCAACAAGAAGATCTAACAATTGTAAATATCTATGCCTCCAACATGGGAGCATCCATCTACATAAGCCAACTATTAACCAAAATAAAGAGTCATATTGATAACAATATGTTAATTGTAGGAGACCTCAATACTCCACTCTCAGCAATGGACAGATCATCTAAGCAGAAAATCAAAAAGAAAACAAGAGCTTTGAATGATACATTGAACCAGATGGACCTCATAGATATTTACAGAACATAGATATTTACAGAACATTTATAAAACAACAGAATTCCCATTCTTCTTGAGTGCACATGGAACTTTCTCCAGAATAGACCATATACTGGGTCACAAATCAGGTCTCAACTGATACCAAAAGATTGAGATTATTCCCTGCACATTCTCAGACCACAATGCTCTAAAACTGGAACTCAATCACAAGAAAAAAATTGGCAGAAATTCAAACACTTGCAAGCTAAATACCACTCTGCTCAAGAATGTTTGGGTCAACCAGGAAATCAAAGAAGAACTTAAATAATTCATGGAAATCAATGAGAATGAAAACACATCGGTCCAAAACCTATGGGATACTGCAAAGGCGGTCCTAAGGGGGAAATACATAGCCATCCAAGCCTCACTCAAAAAAATAGAAAAATCCCGAATTCACCAACTAACTCTACACCTTAAAGAACTAGAGAAAAAGCAACAAACGATGCCTAAGCCATGCATTAGAAGAGAAATAGTTAAAATTAGAACAGAGATCAATGAATTAGAAACCAGAAACACAGTAGATCAGATCAACGAAACTATAAGTTGGTTCTTTGAAAAAATTAATAAGATTGATAAACCACTGGCCAGACTTATCCAAAAGAAAAGAGAAAGCACCCAAATTAATAAAATTATGAATGAAAGGGGAGAGATCACGACTAACACCAAGGAAATAGAAACAATTATTAGAAATTGTTATCAACAACTATATGCCAATAAACTGAGCAATCTGGATGAAATGGAGGCCTTCCTGGAAACCTATAAGCTGCCAAGACTGAAACAGGAAGAAATTGACAACCTGAGAATAGGCCAATAACCAGTAACAAGATTGAAGCAGTGATCAAAAACCTCACAAAAAACAAGAGTCCAGGGCCTGATGGATTCCCTGGGGAATTCTACCAAACATTCAAAGAAGAAATAATACCTATTCTACTGAAGCTGTTTCAAAAATTGAAACAGAAGGAAAACTTCCAAACTCCTTCTATGAGGCCAGCATTACCTTAATCCCCAAACCAGGCAAAGACCCCATCAAAAAGGAGAATTTCAGACCCCTCTCCCTGATGAATATGGATTCCAAAATCCTCAACAAAATCCTAGCTAATAGGATCCAACAATACATTAAAAGGATCATCCACCACGACCAAGTGGGATTTAGCCCCGGGATGCAAGGGTAGTTCAACATTCAAAAACTAATCAATGTGATAGAACACATTAATAAGAGGAGGGAGAAGAACCATATGGTCCTCTCAATTGATGCAGAAAAAGCATTTGACAAAATAAAACATCCTTTCCTGATTAAAACTCTTCAGAGTATAGGGGAACATTCCTCAAGTTCATAAAATCCATCTATGAAAAACCCACAGCGAATATCATCCTCAATGGGGAAAAGCTGAGAGCCTTTCCCTTAAGATCAGGAACACGTCAAGGATGCCCACTCTCGGCACCATTGTTCAACATAGTACTAGAAGTCCTAGCAACAGCAATCAGACAACAAAAAGAAATAAAAGGGATTCAAATTGGCAAAGAAGAAGTCAAACTCTCTCTTTTTGCAGATGACATTATACTTTATGTGGAAAACCCAAAAGACTCCACCCCCAAATTACTAGAACTCATCCAGCAATTCAGTAATGTGGCAGGATACAAAATCAATGCACAGAAATCAGTTGCTTTCTCATACACTAACAACGCAACTGTAGAAAGAGAAATTAGAGAAATGATTCCATTTACAATAGCACCAAAACCATAAGATACCTCAGAATAAACCTAACCAAAGAAGTAAAAGACCTATACTCTAGGAACTACAGAACACTCATGAAAGAAATTGAAGAAGACACAAAAAGTTGGGAAAATATTCCATGCCCATGGATCAGAAGAATAAACATTGTTAAAATGTCTATCTTACCTAGAGCAATCTATACCTTCAATGCCATCCTGATCAAAATTCCAATGACGTTTTTCAAAGTGCTGGAACAAACAATCCTAAAATTTGTATGGAATCAGAAAAGACCCCGAATCGCCAAGGAAATGTTGAAAAAGAAAAACAAAGCTGGGGGCATCACGTTGCCCAATTTCAAGCTATATTACAAAGCTGTGATCACCAAGACAGCATGGTACTGGCACAAAAACAGACATATAGACCAATGGAACAGAAGAGAGAACCCTGATATGGACCCTCAACTCTATGGTCAAATAATCTTTGACAAAGCAGGAAAAAACATGCAATGGAAAAAAGACAGTCTCTTCAATAAATGGTGCTGGGAAAATTGGACAGCCACATGCAGAAGAAAAACTCGACCATTCTCTAACACCATTCACAAAGATAAACTCAAAGTGGATGAAAGACCTCAATGTGAGACAGGAATCCATCAGAATCCTAGAGGAGAACATAGGCAGTAACCTCTTTGATATCGCCCACAGCAACTTTCAAGATACATCTCCAAAAGCTAGTGAAACAAAAGCAAAAATGAACTTTGGGGACTTGATCAAGATAAAAAGCTTCTGCACAGCAAAGGAAACAGTCAACAAAACAAAGAGGCAACCCACAGAATGGGAGAAGATATTTGCAAATGACATGACAGATAAAGGGCTGGTATCCAAGATCTATAAAGAACTTCTCAAACTCAACACCCACAAAACAAATAATCAAGTCAAAAAGTGGGCCAAAGATATGAAAAGACACTTCTCTGAAGAAGACATACAAATGGCTAACAGACACATGAAAAAATGTTCATCATCATTAGCCATCAGGGAAATCCAAATCAAAACCACATTGAGGTACCACCTTACACCAGTTAGAATGGCAAAAATGGACAGGAAAAGAAACAACAAATGTTGGAGAGGTTGTGGTGAAAGGGGAACCCTCTTACACTGTTGGTGGGAATGCAAGTTGGTACAGCCACTTTGGAAAACAGTGTGGAGGTTCCTCAAAAAGTTAAAAATAGAGTTACCCTATGACCCAGCAATTGCACTCCTGGGTATTTACCCCAAAGACACAGATGTAGTGAAAAGAAGGGCCATATGCATCCCAATGTTCATAGCAGCAATGTCCGCAATTGCCAAACTGTGGAAAGAGCCGAGATGCCCTTCAACAGATGAATGGATAAAGAAGATGTGGTCCATATATACAAAGGAATATTACTCAGCCATCAGAAGGGATGAATACCCAACTTTTACATCAACATGGATGGGACTGGAGGAGATTATGCTAAGTGAAATAAGTCAAGCAGAGGAAGTCAATTATCATATGGTTTCACTTATTTGTGGAACATAAGGAATAGCATGGAGGACGTTAGGAGAAGGAAGGGGAAAATGGGCGGGGGAATTGGAGGGAGAGATGAACCATGAGAGACTATGGACTCTGAGAGACAAACAGGGTTTTAGAGGGGAGGGGGGAAGGGGGATTGGTTAGCCCGGTGATGGGTATTAAGGAGGGCACGTACTGCATGGAGCACTGGGTGCTATACGAAAACAATGGATTGTGGACCACCACATCAAAAACCAATGATATGGGCGCCTGGGTGGCACAGTTGGTTAAGCGACTGCCTTCGGCTCAGGTCATGATCCTGGAGTCCCAGGATCGAGTCCCGCATCAGGCTCCCTGCTGTCAGCAGGGAGTCTGCTTCTCCCTCTGACCCTCCCCCCTCATGCTCTCTCTCTCTATCTCATTCTCTCTCCCAAATAAATAAATAAAATCTTTAAAAAAAAAAAAACAATGATATATTGTATGATGACTAACATAACATAATAAAGTTAAGAAAAAAAGAAAATATTTAAGATTTTCTGACAGTTATCACCTTAAAGGATCCAATGAATGAATTCAAATTAAATCTCCCAGAACACCTGAGCACTTTCAAGTGCTGAAATAATAAACATAAAATATTACTTCATTACAGTGAACATTAATAACTAATCTAAGGTTATGTAATCTTATCACTATTCATAGCTTAATTTGCTATGACTCACAATTTTATTCTGCGACACTTACATTTCTTTATCCAGGTCACCAGCCCTGATTCGAAGTTGTATCCATTGCACCGTCCCTAGGAGTCTAACTGGATACGTTGAAACAGCACACCTCTTTGTATCCTTTGCACTAGTCACCCTTTTGACCCTTTGCATATTCTTTGCATAGAACACTCTTCCTTCCCAGTGTCTTCTAGTTAACTGCAACACGTGTCAGAACTCAGCAGAGGTGTCCCTTAAACTCTTCTTTTGTCAGGTACTCTTATTCGAAATTTCATTTATGTGACTTAATGTAATTGCAATGTTTTCTATTTCTGTGTGGTCTTTTATTAATGTTTGTCTTTTCCACTAGAATGGTCCTAAGTTCAGGGATGAGGTCCAAATGATGCTCAGTGTTGTATACAGAGCATCTTGCATGGTGCCTGGCTTCTAGAGATACTCAACAAATACTTAGCAAAAGAGTAGAGTATCTATATTCCTAAGTTCTAAAACACAGTACCCGAATATCTTTTTAGGCTGTTTACCAAATGGTCACCTTTTGGTAGTCAATCTGTTTAGGCAATTAAAAGTTTAATTAATATAGTTTTCTGAACTGTGTTGTACATTTTTTTCTTCATATATTATTTTATCTCTTCATGCAGGCCTGTTTATTTTGAAAGGTAATGAAAGTAATTATCTCCCCCTCATGGGTAACTACTATAAAAATAAATAAATTAATTCTCCAAAAATATTGCAGACATGCTGGGTGCTATGGAGACAACAAAGGTAATCCAGATAGGCCTTTTTCTCAAAGAGCATACAGAAGTGGGGTGATGAAGACATGTGATATAAATGCTGATTAGACAGTGATTGGTATAAGAGAGCTTCAGAGTTTTTCAAGTCCAGATGATGGAGAGACTATCTCCAACTAAGATAACAATGAAGAAGGACTCCACGAAGGAAGAGACATTGAATATAAGCTTTATTTTATTTTATTATTTTTTTGAAGATATTTATTTATTTATTTATTTATTTATTTATTTATTTATTTATTTAACAGAGAGAGAGAGCACAAGCAGGGTGAGCTGCAGGCAGAGGGAGAGGGGGAAGCAGATTCACCACTGAGCAAGAAGCCTGATGTAGGGCTTGATACCAGGACCCTGGGATCATGAACCGAACCGACTGAGTCACCCAAGCGCTCCTAAATATAGGCTTTAAAGAATAAGCACAGTTGGGGTCTACAGAAGTGTCTCAACAAGGAAATGCAGTTTATCTGAAGGAAAAAAATATACATAAGCAATGGCATGGAAGCTGGGCATTGAGGATCATGTATGAATGGTGAAGAGTTCACCATTTCTCTAATGTAACAGGTGAAAGAATGAAGTATGATAAGATGGCCTGAATGTAGACTTAGAAGGCAGGTAGCCATGATTTTAATTCCTAGCTCCACGACCTACTGGCCATGGGGATTTGATACAAACCAGATCTCCTCTCCAAGCCTTAGTCTCTTCAACTGAGAAAAATGGGAGGAATGTTGTAAGAACCTTGGGGTCAATTGGAGAAGTAAATAATAATGTTTATTAAAAGTATAGGATAGCAAATCCTAAACAAATTATTTAAAATGGGAGTTAGTTCTCAGAAGTATTTTGGGACAAAGTTACCTAAGATCTTAAGTATTTGTGGTTTTACTCTGTTGTCATTGGTTCTCTGTTGCCTCTGTGAGACCTTTTAGCGTACCAGTTAAGAGCACCGACTTTGAAACCAGGCTGTATGTCTGAATTCTGGTTTGTTTGCTCCTACGTAAATAATTTAAGGCAATTTACTTAAATTTTCTGTGCCTCATTTCCTCATCTATAAAATGGGCATAACAATGATTATGAAGATCAAATAAGGTAACCAATACAACAGTACCTGGGAGCGTTACGTGTGTATTTAGGAACTATTATGCAAATGTTAGTATTACTATTGGCTAGTCGTCAAAAGCATTCTAGAAAATTGTGTCTGAAGCAGAGATGTGCCTGAGAAGAAAACAACATGCTAGCCCTGTGTGAGATGAATTGGGAAAAGAGACACAGTTGAAACAACGCTCCTAATTGGAGGAAGTAAGGGCATGAACAGGAATAGACAAAAGGAGAAATGAGAAGTGAGGGAAGATTTAACAGAAATACACTTTAGAGGAGAGAGCAATTGGAAACTTATGGGCTTAGGGGAAAGAGGTCAGTGAGAGGAATGTCAATATTGAGACTTTCAGTCTGAGAATTGAGAGATGTTGCCTCGGACAGAAATAAGAAATCAGAAAAATGAGCAGATCTGAGATGGACATATTTTGGACATGCTGTGCTTGTGTTGCTTTAGGCACTTCTCACTGGAGACGTCTAGAAGGTGAAAATGAAGGACTCGAGGCCAGAGCATTGAAATATAGATTAACAGGTGATAGTTGAAGTTTGAGAATAACAAGGAAGAGAGGTTAGAGACATAACATAATAAGATTGAGGGAACTTATACATGAAAAAATGTATCTAGCAGGTTGGAGGGAAAGTGAACTTACAGGAGAAAGGGATAAGAGGGAACCTAAAGCCACTGTTTTTATTTTATTTTTTCCAGCTTTATTGAAAAATAATTGACGCATAAAATTATGTATATTTAAGGTGCACAAACGTGGTAATTTGATACATCTGCACATTGTAAAATGATTACCACAATCAAGGTAATTAACACATACATCACCTCACATAGTTACCACTTTTATATGTGTGTGCTGAGAACACTGATGATTGACTTTCTTAGCAATTTTCAAGTATATAAGGCAGTATTATTAACTATAGTTACAATGTTATACATTAGCCCCCCCAAATGTATTCATGCTATAATTGAATGTTTCTACTCTTTGATTAAATCTCCCCATTTCCTTCACCCCCAACCCCGCTGGCAAACATAGTTCTTTTTTTTTTTTAATATTTTATTTATTTATTTGAGAGAGAGAGAATGAGAGACAGAGAGCATGAGAGGGAGGAGGGTCAGAGGGAGAAGCAGACTCCCCGCCGAGCAGGGAGCCCGATGCGGGACTCGATCCCAGGACTCCAGGATCATGACCTGAGCCGAAGGCAGTCACTTAACCAACTGAGCCACCCAGGCACCCGGCAAACATAGTTCTACTCTCCGGTTCTATAAATTCGACTTTTTAAAATTTCACATATAAGTGAGATGATACAGTATTTGTCTTTCTGTGTCTGGCTTATTTCACTTAGCATGATGTCCTCTAGTTTTATCTGTGTTACAAATGGCAGGACTTCCTTCTTTTATTTTACGGCTGAATAATATCCTCGTGTGTGAGTGTGTGTGTGTGTGTGTGCATATGTGTGGGTGTGCATCTCACATTTTCTTTACCCATTTACCTGAAGAAGAACTGGCATAGGCCAAAGCTTTAGCTTTTGACATCTATGGGTGCAAAGATAATCACAAGAATAATTACAAAGATAATTACAAGTTGCCTGGCTTTTGTTAACTGCAATAGCGTCTTGAAGAAAAACAATGACAAATTTGGTTCAGCCAAATATTTACTCAGGGCACACTGTGACAGTCTCATGGCAATATTCAGAGCTATCCATGTCTTCTACCACTGGATTGCAGACTGCTAAAATGAGGTCTAGAATTTAATCATAAGGGTGGTAGAGCTTACAAAAGAGATTGAACAGTCACATTTGACAGGCCCCACTCTACCAAAGTCAGGATCCCTAGTAAGAAAAAAGTATGCCCTGGGCGCCTGGGTGGCTCAGATGGTTGGGCGTCTGCCTACGGCTCAGGTCATGGTCTCAGGGTCCTGGGATCGAGTCCCGCATCGGGCTCCCTGCTCCTTGGGAGCCTGCTTCTCCCTCTGCCTCTCTCTCTCTCTCTCTGTCTGTCATGAATGAATGAATAGAATCTTAAAAAAAAAAAAAAAAAGAAAAAAAAAAAGAAAAAAGTATGCCCTTATGACCTGGGATGGGGGCATATGAATTGGTGCCCCTGAGAACCTTGAACTCTCAGAAACTGATGAACTTTCCAAACTTAAAGACATAGATCTCCTCCCTCCACTCACTAGGTGAGATCAGCCTTCCTTGGCCTGGAGATAATAAAAGATATCATCTGATATGGATGCCTCTCAATATACTGCTTATCCTTCTCATGATCACTCCTGCCTACCTTCACTGCCTCAGTTCTCACTGTAGGAAAATGCTGCCTCTCATATAGAAAGAAATACCACACTCCACTTCCCAGCTAAAACATACCTGCAGAAACCAGGGGAATGCTTGTATAAATGGTGATACATAAATGACGGTGAAATATAATGCTGGATATGACATATTTCATTAATAGTGTTCTCCCATAAAACAGGATTTAACATTCTGGTGAGTAAGTTACTTACTTATATGAGGACCTGAAACTGTTCCTTATATAGGGCTAGGATGAATTCCTGAAGTGTGGACACAATGATAACTTACAGAGTGTTGGAGATATCAGAACTACCTTGGCTGGGTATTGAGCAAGGGGTCAGAAAACCAACAGGTGGTCATGTTAGAATGGATTTGTTATGTGAGATCGAAGAACCTATCATTGACTCTTCCCAGGAGGGCCCAATTCCCTTAACTGAGTCAATAAAGAATGAACTCATGAAGGGGTACCAATATTACTGGAAATAATAGTAGTGATTGTTCTCTACTGGCCAGAGTTAACTTCAGAGATACTGCTATAGACCTGTACTTCCTAGTGTTGGTGAAGTTTATAGTACAGGATATCAAATTAGCAGGGCCGGTGGCAACACTCAACCATCAGGGGCAAGATGGATGTGCTCACCATAATGAGCCCTAGGCTTGAGTGGCTACCAGACTACTTAAATTATAGGTATCCATACAAAGGACAACAAATGCCGGTATTCCTAGGCATGGGATAGACAGTCAATTAGGATACAGCTTGTTTTGTATATGCCAAAATTTAGATTTATTAAGTTGAAAGCTGATGTCAGTCTATTAATACAAAATTGTGGTCCCTTGTGTAATTTTCTGATCAATGCTAGTTCTGAGACAGAGCTCATCAATTTAAGGGGAATCTAGGTCTCCTGAAGGAGAGACTCTGCTTTACCACATTAATGTATACAAAAATAATACTTACTCATTTCTCAAAGGGATCTGTGGTCATTTACCAAAGTCATTGTACACCGAAGAAAGAGGAATATCTAGATTTTTCAAGTGCTCTTGAATACAAAGTCCCAGCTGACAGTAAAACCAGAAGTTTCAAAATTCCATCATAACTCATAGGCCTCATGAAATCCCACAAATATACAGGCTTTAGGACAAATACATTTCACGGTGATTCCAATGATCACACAGCCCCACTTCATGGTGACTTCCCTCAGACTTTCGAATGCATTATGGAGATGGATACATTTAGCAGTTGGCAAAATACTTACTTTGATTTCTTGACCTGTGGAGTAAGAACTGATATGTTAGGAAGAGCAAAGTGGAAAATTCTAAAAACTGCCCACACTTCAAGTCAAGATAGTAAATCATAATCAATACTACAGTCCTGGGCAGAAATGCAGAGATTAGTGCTATTCTTAAATACTAAAAGACTCAGGCTGACAATTCCCATCATATCTCCCATTTAATACATCTGTACATATTTGGCAAAAGGAAGATAGATCATGGTACATATCAACTGACTACCATAAACTTAAGCAGGTTTTGTATTCAGTACCAGATATGGTGTCTTTAACCCATGAATGAGAACTATTCCTTCACCATTTCTCAATGCAAAATCAACAAAAGGGATGTGTTGTGAGATAAAGATGAATCTTTTAGGAATGAGTTCGTAGGCAGAGAGAAAGACTATATCAGATAAGAATAAATGATTACAAAATAGTGAGAAGGTATAATTAATGTAACAATATTCTAAAATTAGAATTGAGATATCAATGTAAGTGATAGAATTGAAGCGTAGTAGGAGTGTTCTTTCCCATACCCCTAGAACAAAGGATAATATACAGAACTTTTGTGGTAGAAATGCAGAAATGAAGGAAATAGTTTCTATCTTCACAGTGAAGTATGACTCTGTTTACACTTAGACAGATAACCCATTTTCACTTATCATCAGGCTTTATTTTTGTTTTCATAATGTTGTGTTAAGTAAAAATCTTTACTTATGTTACCTTCTCAACAATGTAGGCCCTTAATGTACAACTCCTATTTTGTATCGTAATTTTTTAATAGCAATAGATTAGCTATTTTGCCATTTTCTCCTGGTGTACTTGGCTGACCAAGAATAGAAAGAAAGAAACATCTCTCCTCTCTCATTTGTGATTTTATTTATCTGGGTCCTACCTCTTTTCTTTTTGATAAGTTTGGCTAGAGGTTTGTCAATTTTATTAATTTTTTGTCAATTTTTATTAATTTGAGGAAGACACAAACCAGCTCCCGATTTCATTGATCTGTTCTATTGGGTTTTTTGTTTGTTTCTATATCATTTATTTCTGCTCTAATCTTTATTATTTCCTTTCTTCTGCTGGATATAGGCTTCATTTGCTGTGCTTTTTTTCACTCTTTTAGGTTGTGTATTTGAGACTTTTCTTGCTTCTTGAGGTAGGCTTGCATTGTTATATATTTCCCTTTTATGGCCACTTTTGCTATATCTCAAAGGTTTTGGACCATCATGTTTTCATGTTCATTTGTTTCCGTGTATTATTTTTTATTTCTTCTTTAATTTCCTGGTTGACCCATTCATTCTTCAGTAGGATTTTCTTTAACCTCCACGTATCTGGGGTTTTTCCATTTTTTTCTGGTGGTTGACTTCAAGTTTTATTGCATTGTGGTCTAAAAACATGCATGGTATGATCTCAATCTTTTTGTACTTGTTAAGGCCTAATTGTGACCCAGTATGTGATCTATTCTGGAGAATGTCCCATGTGCACTTGAAAAGAATGTACATTCTGCTGCTTTAGGATGAAAGGTTCTGAATGTATCTGTTAAATCCGTCTGGTTCAGTGTATCATTCAAAGCCATTGTTTCCTTGTTGCTTTTCTGCTTAGATGATCTGTCCATTGCTGTAAGTGGGGTTTTAAAGTCCCCTATTATTATTGCATTATTATCAATGAACTTTTTTATGTTTGTTATTAATTGTCTTATATATTTGGGTGTTCCCAAGTTAGGGGCATAAGTATTTAAATTGTTAGATCTACTTGTTGGATGGACCCCTTTATTGTGATATAGTGCCCTTCTTCATCTCTTGTTACAGTCTTTGGTTTAAAATCTAGTTTGTCTGATAAAAGTATTGCTACTCTGGCTTTCTTTTGATGTCCATTTGCATGATAAATGATTCTGCATCCCCTCACGTTCAATCTACAGGTGTCCTTAGGTCTAAAATGAGTCTCTTATAGGCAGTATATAGATGGGTTTTGTTTTTTTAATCCATTCTGAATGAGACAGGAGAGATCACAACCAACATCACAGAAATACAATTATAAGAGAATATTATGAAAAGATTATATGCCAACAAATTGGGCAATCTGGAAGAAATGGATAAATCCCTAGGAAAATGTAAACTACCAAAATTGAAACCGAAAGAAAGAGAAAACTTGAACAGACCGATAACCAGCAAAGAAACTGAATCAGCAATCAAAAATCTCCCAACAAAAGTCCAGAGCCAGATGGCATCCTAGAGGAATTCTACCAAACATTTAAAGAAGAGTTGATACCTATTCTTCTCTAACTGTTCCAAAAAATATAAATGGAAGGAAAACTTCCAAACTCATTCTATGAGGCCAGCATTAGCTTGATTCCAAAACCAAAGACCCCACCAAACAAGAGAATTAGAGGCCAATATCCCCAATGAAAATGGATGCAACAATTCTCATCAAGATAGTAGCAAATCGAATCCAACACTACATTAAAAGAATCATTCACCACTATCAAGTGGGATTTGCTCCTGGGTTTTAAGGGTGGTTCAATATTCACAAATCAATCAATGTGATACACCACATTAATGAAAGAAAGGGCAAGAACCATATGATCCACTCAATAGATGCAGAAAAAAGCATTTGACAAAATACAGCATCCGTTCTTGATAAAAACCCTCATCAAAGTAGTGGTAGAAGGAACATACCTCAAAATCATAAAGGCCATATATGAAAGACCCGCACCAATATCATCCTCAATGGGGAACAACTGAGAGCTTTTCCTCTCTGGTAGTGCTGGAAATCCTTCCTCAGCAATGAGAAAACAAAAAGAAAGAAAGGCATTCAAATCGTCAAGGGACAAGTCAAACTTTCACTATTTGCAGATGATATGATACTCTGTAAAAAACCTAAAAGACTCCCCCCAAAAATTGCTAGAACTGATACACAAATTCATTAAAATTGCAGGATACAAAATCAACATACAGAAATCTGTTGCATTTCTATACACCAATAATGAAGCAGCAGAAAGAGAAATCAAGGAATCGATCCCATTTATAATTGCAACAAAACCATTAAGATACCTAGGAATAAGCTTAACCAAAGAGGTAAAAGATCTGTACTCTGAAAACTATAGAACACTTATGAATGAAATTGAGGAAGACACAAAGAAATGGAAAAACATTCCATGTTCACGGATTGGAAGAACAAATACTGTTAAAATGTCTATACTGCCCAAAGCAATCTACACATTTAATGCAATCCCTACCAAATACCACCACCATTTTTCACAGAACCAGAACAAACAATCCTCAAATTTGTATGGAACCACAAAAGACTCCAAATAGCCAAAGCAATCTTGAAAAAGAAAAACAAAGCTGGGGGCCTAACAATTCCAGACTTTAAGGTGTATTACAAAGCTATAGTCATCCAGACGTATGGTACTGGCGCAAAAACAGACACATAGACTGGTGGAACAGAATAGAAAACCCAGAAATGGACCCACAACTATATGGTCAACTAATCTTCAACAAAGCAGCAAAGAATATCCAATGGAAAAAATGCAGTCTTTTCAACATGCAGAAGAATGAAACTGGACCACTATCTTACACCATACACAAAAATAAATTCAAAATGGATGAAAGACCTTAATGTGAGATAGGAAACCATCACAATTCTAGAGGAGAACATAGGCAGAAACTTCTTCGACCTCGGTCATAGCAACTTCTTACTAGATAAATCACCACAGGCAAGGGAAACAAACACAAAGAAATGAACTATTGGGACTTCAACAAGATTAAAATCTTTGGCATAGTGAAGGAAATAGTCAACAAAACTAAAAGACAGCCTACAGAATGGGAGGAGATATTTGTAAATGACATACCTGATAAAGGGGTGGTATGCAAAATCTATAAAGAACTTATCAAACTCAACACCCAAAAAAGAAATAACCCAGTTAAGAGATGGGCAAAGACATGAATAGATACTTTTCCAAAGAAGACATCCGGATGGCTAACAGACACATGAAAAGATGCTCAACATCACTCATAGTCAGGGAAATGCAAATCAAAACTACTATGAGATACCACTTCACACCATTCAGAATGGCTAAAATTAACAACACAGGAAACAACAAATATTGGCGAGGATGTGGAGAAAGGGGAACGCTCTTACTCCATTGGTAGGAATGCAAACTGGTGCAGCCACTCCGGAAACCAGTATGGAGGTTTCTCAAAAAGTTAAAAATACATGTACCCTATGATCCAGTAATTGCACTACTAGGTATTTACCCAAAGGATACAAAAAGACTGATTTGAAGGGCACAGACACCCTGATGTTTATAGCAGCATTATCCACAATAGCCAGATGAATGGATAAAGATGTGTTATGTATGTATATATTTGTATCTACACACACACACACACACACACATACCATAGAATATGACTCAGCTATCAAAAAGAATGAAATCTTGCCATTTACAATGATGTGGATGGATCTAGAGTGCATTGTGCTAAGTGAAATAAGTCAGCCTGAGAAAGACAAATACCATATGGTTTCACTCATATGTGGAATTTAAGAAACAAAACAGGTGAACATAAGGGAAGGGGAAAAAAAAAGAGAGGGAAGCAAACCATAAGAGACTTAATTATAGGGAAAAAACTGAGGGTTGATGGAGGAGAGGTGGACAGAGGAAGGACTAAATGCATGATAGGTATTAAGGAGGGCACTTGTGCTATGCACTGTGCGGTACATGTAAGTGATGAATCACTAAATCCTATACCTGAAACCAATATTACACTGTGTGTTAACTAACTGGAATTTAAATAAAAACTTGGAAGAAAAAAGAAACAAAGGAAATGGTGAGGTCTCAGAGTTTCAGATTGTCAAAATAATCTTAAGGAGGGAATAAATTCAAAGAAGTGTCACAGAACATTACTGAAATTATTAAGGATGGAAAAATGGTCATGTAAAGATGCAAGTAAGGTAGGTAAGGGCATGAAGTTACTGAGGCGGAAGAGGACATAGTGAGGGGCTTTAAAGAGGAGGTTCAGTATAAATGATAGAAGTGTGGTCAATGATGATCATTTCAAAAATGAAGATTTTGGAGTGGATCATTCTAAGAGATGGGAAGATTCAAGGTATGAAGTGAAGACTGAGCAATTGACTTAAAGGAAAGACAAAGGGTCGAGGAGTCGAGAAAAGGAAGAAGCCACAAGACTGCAGTGATAGAAAATCTTTTGATGAAAGTGTGCGACCATAACCAGAAAATGAAAGTATTATTTCAGGATGAATGGAAGGAGGAGCTCCAGGAAATGTTTAGCGCAGATTGTTCATAACTGATGGTTGATTCATTGAGAAAAGTTAGGAGAGGAAAAAGGGAGGCCTCCAAAAGATTTTGTATCCTGCTCCCCCAAAACCAACACAAGCCTGTTTTATGAGCATAGTAAGAAATAAAAATACATTAATTTGACACCATTTCTAAATTTCTGTTCAGTTTATTTAGTTGGTTGTTTTAATTGAGAAAGTAGTATCTCATTATTCTTATGGCTTAGGTTCTAATGTCAGCATTTTACATACATGGGATTTGAATTACCATCATCATCATCATTATTATTGCTGTTATTATTCTACTGTGAAATATATTATAAAACAAAACATGAATCTGATTTTTGTGGAATCCCTAATACATTTATGTTATACCCAAGAGTTCAGTAGAACCTAGTCTGAAAACCAATGCCATACTTTCATTAATCCAGCATAAACACACTTTATAAATGAGGTATACTTTTTTTTTATAAAAGAGGAAATTAAATCTCACTGAGTTAAGCAGCTTGCTGAAAACAATGCATCCTAAGAGTAGTGAAGCTGAGACTTAAATCCAAGACTACAACATCAACCCTTTATAGTAGAGTTTACTTTAGGCAACTGTTTGAGTAGTTCTTATTTAAACTATTATTTGAGTCTCTGGATAGCCACAAAATCATTGATTTAGTCTCAACAGTTTTTTCCTCCTTAAATAAAGAAGACACCGCCTGTTTTGTCTTCTGATCATTTGTATATCCTGTGCCCAGCCCACTCTTGTGTTGACATGAAGTTGTGTTGATTGTTTACTAATCAAATTTTTGTCAGGCATGCCTTGACTTAAAATTCCCTTCTACAAGAAAGTTCTCCCTCACAGGAGTGCTATGCTTGTTATTCTCCTTTTAGAGACACCCGCATGTCTTTCAAGATGGAATCTCTGTAAAGGGCTGCTTAGTTGAATTAAGGTGAAGGATGACAGGAGATGCTAGTAGGAAACAGACCTGCATGAGCTGCCTCTTTGTGAGTCCGAGGAGGTGCAGAGGATGTAAACTCTAACAGAGGTTCCTTGCTATAAAGAGAAGAACACGAGAGATGCAAAGAAAACAATCTCTGCCTACTTTACATTTTTGTGTCAATGTGCTAATGAATTAAGTTCTGGTGTTAAAATAAGACTTGTTTCCTGCTGCTGTATTTATATGTATTTTGTGTGTGCTTTTTCTGCCCATCGCACTCTCAGCATACATATCTACGCAAGGATACACAGGAAGGAGGAGTGAGGCTAGAAACTGGGCGGACAGAAGCGTCTCTGCAAGTTAAAAACGTAAGCAGTGAGGGATGGAAGGTCCTCCCTGTATAACCCAAGATCATAACTGGGAAAGGAGAGATGCGTGGCAACTTCCAGGAAAACATCCACCCTGGAATCCTTGTAGCATTGACACGTGGGTATGGGCTTCACAGGGAAGGCAGAATCTGTGGGACTCAGAGTCTGCACGGTGGCCTGACCCGGGCGCTGGAGACTGCAGTCACTGTGGCTGATTACAACTTGCATTCTTGCGACAGGTGGCAGGAGGTAGGCCAGGCTTTCTGCTTCCCTCCAGGGCTCAGTGACCTTGGTGTTTGAAGTAAAGAGTAAAAGAGCTTTTTTTTTTTTTTTTTTTTAAATGTAGATGCATCCGGTTTGGGCCTTGGAGAAAAATGAGGGTGGCTTCTCTGGCGGAGTTCTACAATAGGAGGGGGAAAAAAAAAAAGAAGAAGAAAAGAAGACAAAAAATGAAAATGAAAAAGCAAATAACAGAAGAAAAGCCTCCAGGTGGTGAGAGAAATGGATTTTTGTGGAGTAAATTTTTCACAGGATTTCTCAATCTCCAAGCACTTAATTAGAGTTTTATTTAATCTCCTCAACAATGGGAAGGCATTGAAAGGCTTGTGCTTTAAAAAGATGAATGTGATTGCTGCGTCAGGGCATGGAGAAAACAGTCGCCAGAGGCGGAGGGAACATTAGGAGGTTTTTACAGTCTTCCAGAAGAGAGGTAATAAAGACCTGGACACTTAATACTGGTATATATGTTCTGTAGTATTTTCTGTTAATTAAACTTCTTAGTGTAACAGTGCGGAAGAGAACTTGCTCTATATTTTATGGATTTCCAGGAGTGCCTGGAAAAGGGGAGAATACTCCACTAAGCAATAGTCCATTAAAAATTAATTTCTGCAGAAATTCATTAAAGCTTGAAGGGATGAGGTGATTATATATGTACCATAGCTACCCACTCCCTAATAAATCCCTTTGGATATATGCATCTAGGAGTCATGTTAAAATGGGGTAAAATATATAGGCAATATTTATATGGCAACAAGGATGGTCAGATGGTAAAATAAAGGCATTTAATGGTGAGAAATTTCGAACAGCTTTCCTCTGTAAATAAGCTGCACTATAAAGCACACATATGAATTCTCCTAATGCAGTTGAGTATTAACTTCCCACGCATGAATGCACAGATTATTAAACAATTAAATTAAGTGTAATTCAGAGGCTGGGAAAGTGGGGACATCTGAAATTAATCTGTTAATAATTAGCTGCATCAGAAGGGTCTTTAGAACAAAATAAACAAAGTGGTAAATTAAATTCCACCTTGTTGGAAAGTTGCATGTGGTTGACTCAATTTGCAAGTAAAAGTATGGAAGATGTAACTGAATAGTAAAATCACCCCCCATATTTCTTTAGCTTTTCCTATCTACTTTGTCAAGGAAGGGAAGAGAGGCACGCCGGAAAGGATCATAAAATAACCGTTCAGGGCTTTGCTGTGAAAGTCCGAGCCTCAGGGCAGCAACACTCGATCAGCAACGGGGCTTTAAGAAAGGAAATGAACGATTAAACAAAGTAACAATTCCTCCCTTTTTTTGCTTGAGAACTAATAGAGTTTATTAGTTTAAGCTTGTGTTTGGAAAGGTGAATACATTTTTACACAAGATATTCCTTTATCGCTTCCAGTTTAAATGGACTTTATCTCTAAGAGCACGAATATGGAGTTTTTTTTTTTTTTTTAAAGATTTTATTTATTTATTTGAGAGAGAGAGAGACTGAGAGAGAGAGCACATGAGAGGGGGGAGGGTTGGGAGGGTCAGAGGGAGAAGCAGACTCCCTGCCGAGCAGGGAGCCCGATGCGGGACTCGATCCAGGGACTCCAGGATCATGACCTGAGCCGAAGGCAGTCGCTTAACCAACTGAGCCACCCAGGCGCCCCGAATATGGAGTTTTAATGTAGAGACTGTCCCAGAACCTGCCCGAAGAGGTCCTGAGCAAAGAGGACAAGAGCCGTGTCAGTGGGCGGGTACACGGCGGGACACGCAGTTTTGCTTCTGCGGGGACCTGCCTGCTTCACAAGGAAATGAAGAAGCAAGGGACCTCCTTGTTTCTAGGCTTCTATGTGTGAACTTTGGCTCTAGAGTTTGGCGCTGGTGTTTCTGTTCTATAAACTAGATCTCCAAAGACTGATGCTGGAAGGGACGCCAGCAGTAACATTCACTTGTTCCTCTAGCAGTTAAGGAATAGTTTCTTTTAAAAATATTTCCTGGACTCTTACTTCCTTTTGTAAAAAGAGCAATTTCCATAAAGGCTTGACATAACAGAGGCTTTTGGTTCAACAAGCTGTTTTTAAAATCATTCTTTTTATGTTGAAGGTAGTGTTTGCTCCAAGTTTTGCCTTTTCCCATATGAGATACAAATATGGCAAGTTCCTTAAAGTTACACGGTTCATAGCTCCATTTATAACTGAGTTTAAACAGATTTAAGAGTAAGTTAAATTCGTATTTATTATTTTTTCAAATGTACCACATGTCTATACTCAGTGAACCAAGTATGACAGTTTAATGAGCAAAAAAAATTATTGTCTATAATATTTACATATTGAATACAGTATATTTAAAATTAATTTTTGGCAGATTAAAGGGCAATAAGATGCATATATTTGAAACTCTGAAAACTGAAACCATTGTGATAAATCACATTTTTCGGAAACAACTAAAATAAAGGAAATCTAAAGTACAAAATAATGTGCAAATTTCAGAATAGTGGATCTCAACTATTCAAATTCCTATACACAACCTAGAAGGGAGAGAGAGAGAGGGAGAGAGAGAGGACATGAACATTCTGAGTACAGGCCATTCAGCCTATCCTTTCTTTAGTCACCAGGAGCAAGCATGAGAAGAAACATCAGTCAATGCCCTTCTCCAGCTGGTCTGTGTTCCCTGATTCCTCTTAGAGTGTGTACAGCTCACTGTACTAAGAGAGATTTTAGTGCTTACAGATACCTCCCTATCGTTCATCCACCTTGACTCTGAAACACAAGCCAACTAGATCCAATGCTCAATGAAAAAACAGTGATCTATCCCAAATCTGGAGGGAAAACAATTGCTTGTGTGGGATGTGTGTCATTGTGGGGTAGCACTTACCCCTCGAACACAGTGCTTCTCTAAGGGGTCTATGTTAGTTATACCAAAGTACCACACACTTCGTGTCCTTGAACAATAGAAATGTGTTCTCTCACAGTCAGTCTCGAGGCTAGAATCTGAAATCAAAGTGTTGGCAGGGCCATACTCTTTCCGAAGACTCTAGGAAAGAATCAGCTCTGTGCCTTTCTCCTATCTTCTGGTGTCACTGGCCATTTTGGACTATCTCTGGCTTTTAGATGCATCACTCCAATCTCCGCTCTCTACTTCCATCGTCATGGTGTTCTCTCTGTGTCTGTGTGTCTGTGTCTTGTCGCCTCTATTTTTGAAGAAATGGTCATATCGGATTAGGGGCTTCATCTTAACATGATTACCTCCGCAAAGACCCTATTTCCAAATAATATCACATTCACACGTACCAGGGTACTGGTGTGACAGGTACTTCAACATATTTTGGGGGGAGGGGTGATTCACAATTCAACACACAACAAGGTCTGACAGTTAATTTTGACCATGAATTTTTTTTTTTCCTTCTGTATTGACTTGAAACCTGAATTCCCATGTAGGATGTAATTCTGTGGGACATAAATATAAATATATCAGAAATATTTCACAAAAAAAGTGTTTTATGTTGAATTTCTCTTCCAATAAGAAACATTGATTCTTGTGAGAAATGATTATACATTTTCCTGAATATCCAGCTATAATCAGAATCCCAGAGAAGATACTAGGACAATACTTTACTTTTCCCATGTCCTTTATTTTATTTTATTTTTTTCTCTCCTGTTAATATTTGCTCTCCTTACATCTGAACTGACAGGAAAAGAAACAAAGATTTAAGTCTACCTCAACTGCAATTAAGTTTCATCAGAGTATGTAATTACGTAGAATGAAAAGTTAAACCAAACTAGTGGCAATTATTTTCAAAAGAAGTATCTTTCCTGAATTTAACCAGTTTCCCCCCTTTGCTTTAGACAGCTTTAAATTTAGTATATCTTTAAAAGATAGGGTAAATCTCACTGACCTACATGAAAATAAGCTATAAGCAGATCCAGTTTTATTTTATAAAGGAAGTATTGGTTAAGAACTAACTCTGGAGAGGGGTGCCTGGGTAGCTCAGTCGTTAGGCGTCTACCTTCGGCTCAGGTCATGATCCCAGAGTCCTGGGATCGAGTCCTGCATCGGGCTCCCTGCTCCGCGGGAAGCCTGCTTCTCCCTCTCCCACTCCCCGTGCTTGTGTTACCTCTCTCGCTGTGTCTCTCTCTCTCTGTCAAATAAATAAATAAAATAAAATAAAAAAAGAACTAACTCTGGAGTCAAATAGCCTAGGTATAAATCCTACTTCTGTTTACTTACTAAAATTTAAATTTCCCATCTGTCAAATGGGTATAATAATGATACAAACATCATAAGGTATTAAATAAAATCATTTAAGAAAATTTTTTGAATTTTTTGTTTTGCTTATAAATGTTTTCTAATTTTTAATACATATTTAATTAGCATAATTAAAAATCTTATAAGTGAATTGAATAAGGTGTTTGATAGTCACAATCTGAAACTGTGGATTTATTCAGTAGAACAATTAAGTTTTGTTGATTAAAACAACTTTTTATGGTAAAACAGAGCACAGATTTTATTGTAAAAACTTTAACCCTTTTTTGGTAAAATAAAAAAATGAACATAGAAAGTTACACAAAAGAAATATATATATATATTTTAAAGACTTTATTTATTTACTTGTCAAAGAGAGAGAGAGCATGAGCAGGGGAAGCTGCAGGCAGAGAGAGAAGTAGGCTTCCAGCTGAGCAAAGAGCCCAGTGTGGAACTCAATCCCAGGACCCTGGGATCCTGACCAGAGCTGAAGGCAGATGCTTAACTGACTGAGCCACCCAGGCGTCCCAAGAAATACATATTTTAATGAGTTTTTACGGAGCAAACACCTTTATACCCAGTACCGGGGTTGAAAATAGAATGTTGTGCGTCATTCCCTCCCTGTGCTTGTCCCATGGTCAATCTCTTTTCTCTCACCAAGAAGTAACCATTATCCTGACTTACAGCAATTGCTTCTTGGTTCTTTATTACCTAAATGTGCATTTAATATTGCATTTGGTCATTGTTTGTATGCATTTCAGTGGCTACAGCTAGAAAATATATCCAAATTTATCCATCCATCCATACATGTATAATATGTGTGCATATCTATAGGTGTCTACGTTAAACTCTCTTGAGTTCAAACTACTAGTTATACATCAGACTTAGAATTATGAAGTATTTTTGTTTAATCTCTTCTGTATTACTTTTATATCTCCTTTCTTTCATGCTAAGAAAATTGTTTTTCAAGAACACGGGATGGGGCGCCTGGGTGGCTCAGTTGTTTAAGCAACTGCCTTCGGCTCAGGTCATGATCCTGGAGTCCCGGGATCGAGTCCCACATCGGGCTACCTGCCCAGCAGGGAAGTCCGCTTCTCCCTCTCCCGCTGCCCCCTCTTGTGCTCTCTCTCTCTCTCTCACTCTCTCTCTCAAATAAATAAATAAAATCTTTAAAAAAAAAAACAAAAGAACACAGGGGGTGGCAGAATTAGACTATCCCATAATTATTCTTTTACTCTACTTCACACATTAGCCTTAGAATAGCTATTCTAATATCATCCCCAGCAATATAACATTCTTACATATATATTCTCTATTCTTTCCTCATTTTTTTATAGTTTTCCCAGAGTCACTCTGTCTGAGCATATAGCCATGTCATATTAGAATCTTTTCTTTTGACCCCTCAGCTAGTCTTGCTTCTACAAGTAACAATATCACCATCTATTCTCTTGCTATTTTAGTTGTATGGAATTTGATCTCTGTAAGAATCCTCAAGAAAGACTCATAGAAACAATATACTGTGAGTCTTTGCATGTTGATATAAATTCGTGTTCATTATATTGAAAGTCCAAGTGTTGTTGAATTTAAAATCAATGACTCATATTTTCTTTTTGAATATTTTAGTTTTGTAACTTTTATTCGAACAAAGTATTACAGATGAATAGCCTAAAGATAATCTAATTTTCTTTCCGTTATAAGTCATTCACTGTTTTTGCCAGAGAAAAGAATTTTTCTTTCCTTTTAAGAAAATTTCAAGATTTTAATAGAATATATATCGGGTATGTCATGTGATTTTCTAATATGGAGTTTCAATTTTTTTTAATTTCAGGAATTCTTTAATAATTTTAGCTTTTGTTCTGTTCCTTTGCTTAAGTTTTCTTTAGAGACTCCAATTTTATGTTAGATTTTGCCTATTGTAAATGTCACTGTATCAGATCTTTTATATCTGTTTTTTCATCTTTTTGATTTAAAAAAACCCTCTCATTTTGTATTTGTCTTAAGGCATCATATTCTGTATGTATTCTTCTGTTTTCCCCCTAATTTGGTACTTATGTTAAAAATTATTTTTTCTTTTCATTTAAATCATATTGTTTCTGGATTTTTCTAGTGTTGATTTCTATTGTTCTTTAATGTATTGTATCATTTTATTAATTTTTATAGTATTATTTATTCATTTATTTATATTTTTAGCTCAATTAAACATAGGTTATAAAGGTTTTAGTTTTGTTCTGTTCCTTGGATATGTCTTTCTGGCATGTTATATGCTATTATGGTGTGTAAGAATTTTATTCTGCTCCTTGTTCTCTCTTTGCTATAACCGTGCTGTTCAGATTTGATTTTGATACTTTTCTGTTGCTCATTTTTATGTGAACTCAGTTTTCCCCAAATTTTAGAGGAAAAGATGATTCGGGGTAGCTTTGATCACTTCACAGAGCTCTTTCTCTGTTGTTTTGTGTGGTGTTCAAAAATTACGAAGCCTTGCTTTCTCAGACTCCTGGTTCTCTTCTCTGCCGCCTCTCTCTGTGCATCCACTTTTATCTGCACATTTGTTCCATCTCTCACTGTCTCTTTCCTGCTCTATTTTGATTTCACACCGCCAGTTTTTCCTCAGTGTAGATCCTTGTTCTGGAAGAGAGCTTTGGCTGGTCAGTTTCAATGAGTCATAGGATCTAGACTTCTCACTCTCTTTAAGGCTTTAGGACCTTTGAACTCACTGGATGGAAGACTGGGTAAAACTTCTCCTAGGTTCAAGTGTCGTTTTCAAGTTGGCCCAGTATGATTCCCTGAAACTGCCTGTTCATGATTTTAGGATTCTTCTGCTCTCAGGTGCATCATTTGCCCTCTTGCTTCTCCCTGCTCTCTCCCTCACAGATACTACTGCCAGGTGGGTCTTGTGGCTGTTGCTGGATTCATCTCACCTGTTTGAATATTGTGGTTTGTGAAAATATTTTTTTGTGGTAGTTACTCTCTAGAGATTTCATTCATTCATTCATTCACTATTAGTGAAGTCTGCTTTATTGTGGGGATTGGGAGACATTCACAAATATGCTACTGCTGTTGTCATTTCCTTCTTTTTTTTTTTTTTTCTAAACTCCAAAGATGACATGTAGATATAGCCTCAGTTAACGGGTTCATTTGGCCATCATTATCTGCTTAACCATATCTATTTCCTGTAGCTTGGCAATGGTAGTAAAGATTTGTCTTTCTTTCCAGATGATCACGGAAATATGGAATCATAGTTTGAAATACAAGAGAAAGAAAAACCTTTGATTTGCAATATGCAAGAAAATCTTAAGACCAATTTAGACCTTAGCCTAGGTGCTAATTTTATCTAAGCTACCTTACTTTTGCACCTGCTTGGGGGTACACTTACTCTATGAAGTATCTTAGTGGAGACTGTTCTAAATTGCCGGTTAATTTTAGTTGGCAATAAGCTCAGTCCTTTCAACACACTTACGTCAATGCCGTGGTCTGCTACACTTTGGTTTGTTGTGCATGTAAACACCATCTCAAACTTGCAATAAGGATCACTGAAATAATTTCTACCACTATACTACAGCAGAGTACACAAACTATACACACAATAATTAATAATTAATCAAGTAGGTAGTTTTAGTTTTAAGAACTTTTTCTGGGCTATGAAATATATCAGGTCTGAGATGGCTCACCAATTCTCTTACCTAACCTTGTCTCCAAAGTTCGATGGGCTGATGAAGCCAGTCTTCTGAATGCCATGAAGCGAAGTTTTAGAGTCATACCAGGCCATTTGGTCTTTCTCCTAAAACAACTGAGATTGTATTTGAGGTTTTGCAATCCTGTTGCTCTCTATAGCTTCATAGGATCCCTTGCCTGGGGGATATATTATAGGGCCCCTTTTCTATGTAGTCTACCATATTATCATCCTTGAAATAGGCATTAGTCAAAGGGAACTAATATTTTTCCTATAGTTTATTTCTTTATTGGGGCTGAATTTGGGTTTTAATATTTTGATCTGCATGTCTTCATTAAACAAATTGCAATGGTTAATTTTATGTGTCGACTTGGGTAGGTAATAGTACCCAGATATTTGGTCAAACACTATTCTAGATGTTTCTATGAAGCTTTTTTTTTTTGGATGGGATTTACATTTACATTTTTTTAAAAGATTTATTTACTTATTTGAGAGAGTGAGAGAGAGAGCACATGTGCATATGTGAGTGGAGGGAGGGGCAGAGGGAGAGAGAGAGAGAGAGAGAGAGCGAATCTCAAGTAGACGCCCCACTGAGTACAGAGCCCCCACATGGGGCTCAATCTCATGACCCTGAGATCATGATCTGAGCCAAAATCAAGAGTTGGACACTTAACTGACTAAGCCACCAGGTGCCCTAGGATGTACATTTAAATCACTAGACTTTGAATAATAAAGATTGTGCTGCATCATATGGTGGGCTTCATCCAATCAGTTGAAGGCCTTAAGAAAATTCTGACCTCCCCTAAAAGACGGATTCTACCAGCAGACTGCTTTTGGACTTGAGCTGCAACTATTCTTTGTATCTCCAGCCTCAACTTTCAGGTTTTGGAATTTTCATCCTTTACAACTGAAAATTCCTTAAAATGAATCTCTATTCTCTTCTCTCTCTCTCTCTCTACACACACACACACACACACACACACACACACACACTCTATTGGTTCTGTTTCTGGAGAACCCTAATACACTAATTATCTATACATAGTTAAAAATATTACAGAATTTGTGCACTGATATGCACATACTCTTTTTCTATTATTCTTAGCTATATATGATGTTTTGTTCACTCTTCTGACAATGTGTTCTTCTAAATGATTTTTCAGATAAAATGTAAAGTTATTGTGTGGGGGAACTCTATACCCAGATAAGAAGGCCAAATTAAGACAGTTCTGTTGTAGGCCTTAAGAAAAGGAATTCTAGGGATGCCTGGGTGGCTCAGTTGGTTAAACGTCTGCCTTCAGCTCAGGTCATGATCCCAGGGTCCTGAGATCGAGTCCCACATCGGACTCCTTGCTCAGCAGGGAGCCTGCTTCTCCCTCTGCCTGTTGCACCTCCTTCTTGTGCTCTCTCTTTCTCTGACAAATAAATAAATGAAATCTTAAAAAAAAGAAAAAGAAAAGGAATTCTACTTTTTGATTTTCTCCCCTAGCAAATTGAATGTAAAATGTGAAAGACTTACAAGGAAAAAATGAGGAGACAAAACTCCTGGTCTCTTTCCAGCCTACACAGTAAACAAATGACAAAAGTCGTTATAGGTCACTTACAGCCTTGCTATGCTTATCAAGATAGGACACCAAAAACCAATTTGGGTCCAAGATGCCTTAGAACAAAATAGAGGATATATTTATGAATTTATATCTATCTATATTTATATCAATATATAGGTGAATATATATAAAAATACACATATATGTTCATAATATACAAGTGCGTATTTATATCAGTAACTAAATGTAGGTAAGTTAATTAGTCAAGAATAGACTATTTCAGGATTCTGGCTATTTTCTTCTAGAAAACAAAATGGCAGTGTTAAGTTTGGGCAAAATCTTTTGTGTAGTCCATATGGTTCTGAATTGTTATTAGTGATAAAAATGAAAATATCTGTTGAGAGACATTCCCTGAATGAATTAATTTGTTTAATTGTTACAGGAATTGTTATGAAGGAAGCATTATTGCCAGCATTTTATAAATAAAGCAACCAAGTTTTAAAGAAGTTACATAATCTGCCCAAGGTTATGTGTGATTACATTTGAAGAATCATCTTGACATTTCTCAAACTTCCATCATTAGTTCCAACTTCTGTCTATCTTTATTCATTTTTTTTTTATCTTTGTTCTTTTTTAAGGGCAAAGGCAAGTACCGGGACAGATCTTTTAAAAAACTCAAGTTTCTAATCATTCCTGCCCTGATTCCCTTTGGTCTATTGAGCTTGATCTCTGGTACTTATTTCTCCAAAACACTTACGTGCATTGTAATGGATTCTGACACTGGGCCTGATTAAGCAACATGCCCAAGATTGCACAGAGATTAATGGTAGAGCCATAAATTAAAATTTTCCGTCGCTCTGTTCCCTTACTTTTTTGAGCTATGTTGCCTTCCCAAAGACATATTATGGATATTGACACATCTTTTTCAGGAAAAAAGAACTCCTATGTTTCTAAATAAGAAATGCACAGGCATCACAGGCAGAGTGAAGTTGTGAAGGTAATATTTTCATGATTATATTCCTCTCAAGAAATTATGCCCATTCGCGCATGCTCATTCTCCAAATAATCAGAGGATATTAATGTTAAAGAGTGAAGAGAAGTATATTATTGTACTCTAGTTCTATATTGCCTAGGAACTGTCACTCATTCTTTAAAAGATCATTTGAATTTTTGTTGAATAGAAATTGTAGCTAAAATAAAAAAATTCCTCAGGCAAAATTAAGCAGATATTTTTATATACCCAGAAAGAAAAGGGTTAATTAAACCATCACACTTAAAGCCACTTTTCTGGGACATTTCCTTTTACAGGATCTATTTGGGAAAATATATGCAAATTTACATGGATTTGGTGAGCAGTAAAAGGATATTATAAAATGTCATTAATTATAAATTCTAGAGAAGAGAGAAAATGGACTTGGAATGAATGGAGTCCATTTGTCCCATTATGTACATTCATCTGCATGTATGTGGAATTTACAGAATTGAAACTCCATTTATTGGACACTTACTGTATGTTACACAAGGCTAAGGTACTTACATTTGCTATCTCATTTAACCTTCATGTTTAATCTATGAGATCAATACTGGTATCCCCCATTTTATGTGTTAGAAAAGTAAGGCTCAGAGGATTTTGCAAAATGATGCATGAAGTAGAAAACCAGGCACCCTAACCAACTCTGACTTAATCTCTAGCCTTTTCAAGTGCTATCCTTCCCTGTGCACATCCCTTCCAGATATCCCTGGATGTGTGTGTGTGTGTGTGTGTCTGTGTGTGTGTACATATCATACTCACATAGCCAAGGTACTTGTATTTTTTCTGTTTGATATTAATAGAAATACCTGGTTTTCATATTTTGGATAAAATGTCATTGGTTCCCATTGCTCACTCAGTCAATATTTGTCCATAAGAAACATGTTTAATGTCTTATAGATCCCTTCCATTTTAATACTATCAGATTTTTAAGAGGAATATATGATAAATTTTATTAAAACCTGTTGTGGCATATCTATTGAGATAAAAGTGTTTTTCTTTACTCTTAAACTTTTATGCAGCGAATAACATCAAAGGACTTCACAGAGTTGAGTCTTTGCTGGTTATAGCATTTTATTCTTTTAATGCATTTAAAATCTATAATGCCAGATTTTGTTTGCAAATATTTTACTTATGAGTTTTTACATTTGTCCAGCTGTCACAAAAAGGACAGTGATTGACAGAAGAATGCAAATGTAGGTGAAAGATGTGAGACAATAAGCACATGAAGATGGCTCCTGAGATTTGAGACTTAGTCATCACTCCCTTTAGATAGACCAACATCCTTGATCAAATCCTGTGAACATGACCTGCTACCTCACTGAGTGCTAATCTGCTAGAGAATCACACTTTCTTGGAGGACTGTGTGTGTGTGTGTGTGTGTGTGTGTGTAGTGGTAGTTATATTTATTCCTGTGGCACATTCCCAAATGTGATCATTCACGATGAGTTTACCTGCTGGTCTGGGAAGTCAAATACAAAATATGTATCAACTGAATTAGGGAATATTCATTCCTTTTCACACTTTTGAAGCTATGAATAGCCAATTCTGACATATTAGTTCACAAATATTGGGGGGGCGGGGGTTGAATCAGGAACCAGGAGTCAAAGCCACAGACTCCCCTGGTCAGACAGAATAGTTTTTAAGACTACCAATTTCATAGCATTTGTGTTCAATAGTTCATTAATTTTGGTGTGCAATTGTGGGTTTTTTTTTTAAATCAATTGTATTCTTTCTTCATGGATTGAGTTATTATAGCTGTTTTAAATATAAAGACTAGCATAGAGAGTAATATAATGAGTGCCTATTGTAAAAAACAAATTGTTACTGAGTAATTCGAGTAATTTGTATTTGTATTCTGTTTCCTTCCTCTCTTTTTTAGAGGTTAAGTACCAAGTTCAAGGTGATTGTGTCCTTTCCATTTGAATTCCTATATTACAGTAATAATAGTTTACAATATGGGTTTACAATTCCCCAGTAATGACAGGATATTATTTGTATCACTTTGCATTTTGATTTTCTTACTTAATATGATGTTTTAAAAAGTCATACCCATTGATATATGTAGTCGCTGTATAAATTGTGTAGAGTACACCACACCCTTTTATACGTTTCACTACTGATGGATATTTGATTGCTTCTATTTTTATATTTTTACAGCAAATGTTACAAAGATATATGTGTATGGTTCCCTTTCTCTTATGTGAGAGTTTTGAAACCCAAAATAGAATTGTTGGTGGTAGAGTTAGCTCATATTCAGATTTACTATATCTTGCCAAATTGTTGTCCATTAATGAAGGTGGTCTCACTGTTTGTCAGCTGGTGTTGGGAGTCCTGTTTTATACCAAGTGAAAAATAGCAGTTGAGCAATCAGAAGTAGCCTCAGGGGACTGGGAAAATGGTTTGAGGGTAATAAACAGGTAGGCAAATGTCACTGAAGAAAAATCTTTTTAATTTTGCAACTCTGCAAGAGAAGACACACTGGCCATGATGACTATGACAAAATGGAACAGTGCACTTTCCCTCATTTTGATGGGCATCTCTACAACAATCTCAGTCATGCAGAAGCCTCAATTCAAAATTTTACCATAATTTCAAGAACAAAAGAATAAATTAGAACATGCCTCATTGGAAAGTGTTCTATGCAATTATTGTAAATTATTTTTCTACTGACCCCCTCTCACTTTACCCAGAGCTTCAGCAGCTAGAAAAGATCCATCAAATGAGAGCCAGCAGGCTCACTGGCCCAGGCCAAATCTCTGTCCAGAGGTCCTGGTAGGATGGGCAAAACATCTTTATCTAAAGAACTCCAGAACTGGGTATCCAACCACCCATCTGGACAGTATGCCTTTGAGAATACAAATAAGATTCTAATATATTCCAATAATAATAATAATAATAATAGACAGAAAATGTTGGCATTCAGCTGACATTCAAATTTAAGCAAATTAATTTAAAATATTTACTATTTATCATGGCATTTATTGGAACTTTGTGCTTTTCAAGTAAAAATTGTGTGTGTGTATATGTGTGTGTGTGTGTGTGTATGTGTGTGTAGCTGGAAAAACCTTAAAACATGAAGGAAGAATACAGACATGGGAATTATTGGGTGTTGTCAAAGTTAACATATAGTCATTTCGTTAATTAATCAGTGGGATTTGAGGAGAGAAATTAATATTTGCAGAGATCAAAACAGATCATACAAATGAAGACTATGGGCCTACTCAGTTTCTCTTCAGTTATTTTACTTATTCTGTGGAGCTGGGACTATGCTTTTTGCTTTTGACTTAACATCAAAACGTTAAATAAACATTTATTGACAATTTTTTTTTGTGCTGTTTGTTTCACTGGGTACTTGGGAGATTTTATTTCAATAGCTACAACCAACTGAACATTTATTCGGTATCAAGATATTTTCATACATTTTTCAATAATCTTAAAATAACACTATAAGTTAGGAATTATTAATCTTTTTCAAAAGTAAGTGAGAAAGTTGAAAAACTTGTTCAAGGCAGTAACACAATAAGTAGCAGATCTGTTATTCAAAGTTGAGACCATCCTGATTCCAAATTTGTGTCTATGAATAATGAATGAATGAGTGGGTGAATGAACAATTGCAAATGGTAATATAATAAAGGTATGAACAAATAGTTAGGTGTTCTTCAAGTCTTACTGTGAAATCTAGAGAAGGCTTGACAGAAAAGGCACTTCGAATAGTGACCTGAAGGATGAGTTGTGGTTATCCAGATGGACAAGGAAGGAAAGAGATTTCTAGGCATAATGAAAAACACAAGCAAATAGATACAGTGACTTAAAAACGATGATTTATTTGAGGCACTGAAACCACAACAATTTAGTATTAAATAGATAGCACTTGAAAGAAACAGTCATGCTGGAAGGGAATGGAAGGGAACCAGAGTATGAGGTACCTTGGATGCCATGTCCAAGGTCTTAGCAGGGAACAGATGGACACTTACATGATATACTCAAGAGTACATTAATGCAGGGGCTCTCTACATAGGTGTGAACAGGATTAAGGGGAACCAACAAGATATGATGAAGCATTTCTGAGCCATCAACCTCAGTGAGCTGTTGTCACTCATAGACCTGAAAGGAAAAGGGGAGAAAGTGATTACAATACCACAGAGAGTAGTTGCAGCTCTAGCAGAGGACTCCTTTTCAGTAGAGAAATACAACCAACTCACCACTTGGGAAAATTAATACCCTAAACTCATTTTTCTTTCACCTGCAATATCTTGCCATTATCTCTCATTACCAAACCCAATCAGAGGCCAGATGGCAAGATAACCAATCCTTGATGCAGGCATAGATCAGGCCTCCAGGGCCCACAGAGCAGAGAGAGGAAGGGTGGAGAAGAGATCTAGATGAAAATAGGGACTATCCAGTAGAGGGATAAGAAGTTTTGCTGTATAGATGTTGAGGAACCATTGCAGAATTTTAGGGGGGAGAGTTAGAGGATCCGATTGCAGAAAAGAGAAGGTGGCTCTGGCAACAGAAAAAGAATAAATGTAGAAAATTAGTGTAATAGTAGAGAAAGAATGACATTAAGTGGGATTGCAAGGATCCTGTTGAGAAATTGCGAAGGTCTGCACAAAGCAATGACTGTGGACTAGGTGAAGAAAGACCCCACATTAGAGACATGATTGCAATTTACATCACAGCTAAAGCCATCTGGAATGTCTGCAGGAAGAACAATCATCAGTTTCCTGAATCGTATATTAGCTTACATGTCTAATATGAAGGATACTTGCTTTTTAACTTCAGTAAGACTTTGCGCCTTGCATAGACAGGATATTTGCTCTAAAATTGAAATAGTCTTGTTTACCCCTGGCCAGTAATGATTTTTAATCAAGACAGAAGATACCCTCTCCAACTAAATAGTTGATTTGATTACTGAACAGGGAAAAGATTCCAAGTTCATTTCACTGCTAGCATTTTCCCTAAGGGTAAGGAATATTAATATTAACTCTTATTGCACTTTTTAACTAGCTCGATAGCTAGATATATATGTAAAGATTAAAGATAAAGATTATGTGCTAAGTAATGTCTACGTACTTACGTCACTTATATAACTGAAAAATCCAGTCTTCTAAAAACTCATAGGTCAAAGGTCTCAAAATGTAGCAAATCATAAATTAATCTAAAAAATCCAAATCATGGTTGAAAAAAATTAAAAAATAAAAAATCCAAATCATAGTTATTTTTTTTTTTAAAGTTAGGGTAGAACACAAAGCCTGATTTGTGAATTGAGAGTGATGAGTTGATCTTGGCTGAGATTACTTTCATTTCCTGTGGATTTAGCATATAAACAATGAAAGGCATGCATGAAATCTCAGACACATGGTGCAGAGAGGAACAAGAGATCCCCAGTGCCTCCCTTGTTCCTTATTGTCCCAAAGTGAGGAGCCTCGGAAGCCCATTAAGATAGAGAAAACTGTCTGGTCTAAAACTAATGGGTTCACCATTATAAATACTCTATACCAGGGCCTTAAAGTGGGGAGGAACATTTTGGCACTCAAGAGTCTAACTTATATAAGATAAAATTCTGGCTTAATCACAGTTGTACATTTCTACATTTTGAATCCTGACTGCCACTAACTAACTAACTGCATAAACTTGGGTAAGTTATATAGACTCGCTGTACTTCATTTGCCTAATCTGTAAAATGAGATAATAAAATTACCTCCTCTATAGATTTATTGGGAAGATTAAATGAGTTAATTCATGAGAAACACTAGCTGGGCACCTGGCATGCTATAAGCATATAAAAATGTTAACTGTAGATTTATTTCTTGTTGTACCACTAAGCCCATTAGTGATTTCAGGGGAGCAGGCTTTTTAAGGAACCAGATAAAAAAGGAGTTTACAGTGCCTGGAGGATATTAATATCATATTTATCATCTATCTGTCTTTCATTCTGTCTATCCATCTATCACTTATCATCTGTATATTTCATAAGAAATTACTGGAAATAGGAAAAAGCAAAATTGAGGACGAATAAAAATGAACAAGAGAAAACTTGAAGAGAAGAGAAGCAGCAGATTAGGCCAAAGGGAGCTGAAGAGAAGTGGCGCTGGAGTAAGAAGAATCAGATGTAGACGGAGAAGGACATGAAAGCAGAAGCGGCCATGATGGAAGAGAGAAAGCCTTGGTTCACACTGAATGTCCATGCAGCGCTATTGTTATATCACAGTATATTACAGGAATTGCTTTCTATTGACTCTACTCAAATGTATGGGGAATCTACTATTTCTAAAGCCCTGGAGGATTTATAAAAATAAGAGATTTGTGCCATTAAGAAGTCTCGTCAGGAAAGAAGCTTTTATATCCCGTGTGTTCTTTCTAAAAGAATGGGAAAATGAATGTCTTACTTTGTAAACTGCTTTGTTAATTATAAAAAATGATCGTAAAGTGATGGAGCCTGTAAATATAGCCATTAATTCTGTGTAAGCCCATTTCTTCTTTAGGACTAAGTATATTGTCTCAGGTAAGTGGTGCACTGCAGCAGGGATGCTCAGGATAAACCCTCAGTCCTTAGTGTGGTGAACTCGGGGCAAAGGGCCTCTGGCCACAAGCACTCTCCTCTGTTGCAGCATGGCATATGCGTATCACATTCTGTGCACATCAAGAGTGAGATGTTGGGAAACAAGACTTTATTGAGAGTATTGATGGATGCATTGACCCTTTTCCTTCATTACAAAAGCTGAAGGTACCTATTATTGATGAAAATATGATCCTGAATGGTTGTTGTTTATAGGGATATATTCATAGTTGGATGTTTTTTCAAAGTAAGGTCTTGCTGGCCAATATCATTGGCCTAATAAATTGCACATGGCACATGTTAAATCAATTCTGGGACTAATTTTTCTTGCCATCAGAGTAAGGCCATTGGGGTGTGATTACAATTGGTGGAGACAGCATATGGCTTTTCTCCCATCTTAGAGGGAGAAGGTCATACAAAATTCACCAAAGAGTCATCAATTCCTTCTCTTCAGGGCTGTCAGCTCAGCAGTACATTTTCATAATTGATAATTTCCAACAGTTACTTGGCAGGATCCCTATTTCTAGCATTTGTGTTAGGAAAAGTGGAGGATTTCCCATATACAGTTAAATGTTATTTAACCCTTGGATGACTTCATGTAGTCTTTGACCATTGGTGGCAAACTATATTAGAATTTCTAAAGCTTTTGTTTTGATATTTGGAACTTCACATTACGGACAGTTTTGAAACAGGTGGAAGTCTGCAAATTAAAGTCCTAAAAAGTTTGAATTCACTAATGAGAGCTTAATTTACTCATGAATTTACTAATGAGAGATACATATGAATGTAAAACTAGCCAGACTCCTTTACAAATATAAAATATTCAAAAAGGAATACAAAAAATGCAAGATGAGGAAGGGTTGAGAGGAGTGATTAAAAAAAATAGTTCAGGGCTTCCTTGATGTCCCAGTTTTAGAAAGGTAAAATATTTAGACTTGAGCACTTTTGGTTTATATTCTCAACTCTGCCAGGAAGGTTGCAACTTCCTGGGGAGAAAGACCTTATTTTACATTTTTCCACCTTAATATTTATTATCTTTCCTTTTTTTCCACCATGTTACAGCAATTTCAATCCCTTTTAAGTTAACTCATCAGCCGACAGGAAGATACTCTAAGGGTTCTGACCAACCTTAACTCAGTGAAACTGAATACTATAATAGAGAGAATAGACTCAAAGGTATCTTACAATCAGAGTGGCTTTACAGACTTGTATTCCAGTTTCTAATCATTCTACAGAAGACTGTCATGTAGAAAAACTCTAGAGATGTTATTAAAATACTCAAAGAGAGTTTTTAGTGACTGTGAGCAGCATATTTCAGGATTCTATTTTAAACTCAAAATTCTTGAAAGGAAAATATGAATTATGTATTATTCTTTGACATGGCAGTGGTCACCTTTTTATCTCTCAAGAGGGCCTTTGAATTACCTTGCATTTTTAAGACGATGGAAGGGGCATACGCATACTGTAGAGCAGTGCAGATATCCTTCCCTGCGGTCTGGGTGGGAATATTAGATACTCCTTAATGTGAGGTCTTCTCGGACAGCTGCAGGTTTTTGGGGTCCTCGTTGTGCAGTGGGCCTCCAAATGTCACGAAGAAGGGTAGAGGCTTTCTGTAAAAGGACAAGTCCTAGGCAAAGCAAACAACAACTTTGTTCCACTCCCATCATTTACAAAGTCCTATTTGACCTCAACAAAGTAGAAGTGAGCTCTGGGGGAGGAAATTAGGCTCAAAGATACTTTATTATCAGAGCTGTTTTTCAGGATTGTTATTCCAGTTCATAATCATTTTACAGAATGTCATCATCCTGAAAGACTCTAGAGATGCTATAAAAATATTCTAAGAAAGATTTTAGTGACTGTGCATGGCATATTTCAAGATTCTCTCCACTGTATAATGATGTAGAGGATATCTAGTAAATGTCTTAAAATAGGCATTTTTTTTCCGTTGGAAATCTAATGAATAATTTTCATTATAATTTAAAGAGAAATTAGAAAAGGGAAATAAGTTAAAGCCTGCTTAATTCACCCTCATTTCTGATAATAAGCCCTTCTCTACTGGGCCCTGCTTCTGCCCTTCCTTTTTAAAAGGATATTTAGCACATGTTCCTTCTTATTGGGTAGCCTAATTGGAGTTGTTAGTTAAGTTATAAGAAAAAGAGGTGAGGTCAAGGTTCTTAAAGATCATTTACTTACTGCTTCAGGAGGTTAGAGTTGAAGGGGCCTTAAGAAACATGAGGGCATCCTGGCAATTGCCAAGATAGTTTTGATCTGGTGTCTACTTTCTCCCTCATATTTTTTTAAAGATTTTATTTATTTATTTTGACAGAGAGACAGCAAGAGAAGGACCACAAGCCCGGGGAACGGAAGAGGGAGAAGCAGGCTTCCTGCTGAGCAGAGAGCCTGATGTGAGGCTTGATCCCAGGACCCCGGGATCATGACCTGAGCCTAAGGTAGACGCTTAACGACTGAGCCACCAAGGCACCCCTACTTTCTCCCTCATATTATGTGAATATATCTCAAGAGTGGAAAAAAAAAAAAAACAAAAGAGCGAAAGCAGTTCCATAGGAAAAGGACTTATGGGTACAGGCAAAGACAGGATGCTCCAGGGTACTCTATCAGAACTCTGGGACATGGTTGATACGTTCCAAAGTCCTTTGCTTCAATCTGAATGCAAATATTGCTCACCAACACTAGAAAAAAAAAAATAGTGGGAAGGTTCTCCTAAAAATCTAGTTAAGCCCTTGAAGAAATGACAGCCTTGAAGCTCAGATGCTATGGTCCAGCCATGGAGTTAAGGATGTTTTCAGGAAGTCAGACTACTATCTTTCCTATAAATGCACATAGATGCAGTTTGTCTAAGATATGGTATCTCCAAAGAGTCTTCCAAGCAAACAAGAAGGAATCATAAATATATGTGCACTGAGTAGAGATCCGCATGTCAGCCTTGTGGAATTAGTGAGTCATTGGGCCGAGGCCAGGATAGTTGGAAAAGAATTAGAAGACTTTTCATATGCATAGTGTATTCCACAGAAGAGAAATATAAGAAAGATTCTGCTACAACATGTTTCTCAAATCTGAGTCAAGCCTGTTTAGGGTAAGCAATGCATAAGGTGAAATATGTTTCCCTTGGCAATATGAAAATTTGGAAAGACTTGAGTTCACATGTTGATTCTAGTACTTTGTAAGTGAGAACACCTCAAACATGTTAATTAACCACTCCTACTGTGAAATTCTTCATCTGTGAAATAAGATTAGTTAAAACTATTTCTCCCTGCTTGACACCAAGATTTCTCCTAAAGAACGAATGTCTTTATTTAGCAACAGACTCTAATTGGGGTAGAGATAGTGAACCTTTAAGTACATGAGTTTGTAAGAGACAAGGAAAGTGCCAGTCCATACACTCTGGTAAGTTGGCAAAAATTGCCAGGGAAGCTTATTTGTACAGCAAGGAAATATAATGTTTTATTTTAAATCATCTGCTATATAGTCTTGCAATGAAGTGCTTGTCTCCATTAGGCCTTGAATCTCTTCTGTGTATAAGTCTATAGAAAACTCATTATCTCCTATGAATGGCAATCTGAGGGGGAGGAGGTCACGGAATCGAGTGAAAACTGGATTTTAAGGGGAATTCAAGGCTGCAAGAATTAGAAATGTTAGAGAAGGCACTGGACCTTCCATGTGAATAGGATGGGGTTTGAAGTGATTATAGGAGATCTTAAAGGACAGGGTGACTGTGTTGATATCTTTATAAAGTAGCTAATATGGTTGTGAGAATATAAAATTAGATTAAATTCGATAATGTAAGTGTGTTATTGCACCAACTCAGTTGCCCACACCTTTCTTGTAAATCTGTTGCTCCTTCTCTTTTTTTCATTCCCCCTGGATTTCTATGCCCTCATGTTTAACATGTCCACACAAGACTTCACTCTATGATCCTACCTGGATCTGAACTTACTGACAATATTCTATTATGAAACTCTCTGAGCATTTGAACTAGGGATAATAATGTGTTTTTCAGAAAGATGTGAAGAATCACTAAAATCACGTATAGGAAGGGGACAGTTTATAGAATTCAAAGTGTTGTAAAAATAGGTTCTATAGTTAAACAGCAACGCACAACTGCTCTAATAAGAAAAGAGTAAAATAGAAGAGATTATAGAGGATCTTCTCCAAACACCTCCTGCTCTGGACAACAGAGCTGGAAGGAACCTTAATGATTCCCTCACTTCTTGATGGGACACTCAGTTTAACTCTGTATCAGAACCAGAACTCAGTCCTCTCGATTGCCAGTTGTCTTTTCTGGGGGCCTCTGTGCAGAATTTCCTGGTGACTCCAGACTCGTTAGCATGATAATAGACTTAGAAAAGTCCTGGCCTCTCCACTCCTTTGTAGCAAGCATCTTTTAAATCCAACTTTTGACTGAGTGATTACCTGTATGTAGAGATGGATGCCAGGCATTTAGAACAAGTTCTTGGATTGGCTAATTTATTTTCATTTAGTTGTCATGGTTGGACTTGAAGTATTTCAGGACTTACTGAATGTGAATAATGGCTAGATTCTTCTCATTCCTTTACCTGAGAATTTGGCAGCATTCATTTAGGATGGGTTGAGGCTGGGGAGGGAGTGAGGCTTGCCTTTCTCCAGATTCTTCCCTGCCATCACATTTAACTCAATTCCTCCTGATCCTGGTCAATGGCAACAACACGTAGCTCTGATATCCTTTTATATACATGTTGACAGCTCTGATGTTTCCACTCTGTCTTCCTATAGCCTCCAGGCAGAGCACACACAGTTCTCTTAACCTTCCCACATAGATTTTATTTGTAAATTCTCTACCATCTTGTGACTTCCTTCAAAGTTTCCCATCTGTTTTCCTTTGAAGGAAGCCCATATAGAAAATCAAAAGGGCCAGCAGAAATAAAAGTGCAAATATATTTTATTTTGCTTTTTCTATCTACTTCATATTCCTTGTTTGTTCATTAGCAGGAAGAGTTTACAAAAAGGCAATAAGCATTTTAAATGAGTAATTGGCTGTGGTCCACATAACACCATGCCTAAGCCAAGTGTTTCTTTCTGAAAACATTACAAGTTAGATTCGGTGCTGAAGTGAAATCAATGTCTGAGTACAAAAGACAAAAAAGAAACAAAAGCAAAACAAAAAGTTTGCTTTTAATTCCATTAGTAAAGAGTTTATTAGATTGGATATTCAATCTAATCTGGATGATTAGACATGAACAGGAATGTGGGGGACATTTTTTCAAGACTTTCTCTCAGAATACAAAGTAACGCTAAATAATGCTTTGCCAAGGTATCCCTGGAAGGCTGAATAAATTTTGAAGCCACTCAGTATTTTCCCTTATATCGAATCTTGCCTACAATCTTACTTTGAGACTGAACTATGCACAATGCAAAGATTTTATTTATAAAACATATATATATATATGTCTGTGTACATATATATCCATTTTCATGATGTTGGTTTCTGAGGTTGAGGTATTGATTTTCTCCTGTGTCTAGATATTATGTTGGTGGGATTTGTCCAATGCCAACTTTACTAACAAAAGCAGGGCAAAATAGAAAATAATGTATTTTTGACAAAGCCAGTGTTTTTAATGTTTTGATTTATCCAGAGGTTGGTATTTCTACTGCTCATGTTCTTCACTAGAAATTTTGGAAACTCATAAAATAGGAAATTTTTTTATTTTTCTTATTTCCAAGAGTGCATACAGGTGGCACATGGCAAGCAAAATCTTTGATTATTATTATAATTATAATTGCTAGGGTACTGTCAAGAGATGGGTTCATGTAAAATAATTTCTAATTTAGTTTGAATCAGAACGAAGTTTAAGCACCTTACTTATTAGGTAGTAACTTATTGATTTAGAAGAAAATTAAAAATCAATTTGAAAATTGATTTATAGAAAAAGAACTCCTTCCTCTGTATCACCCCTCCTCAATAATGCAGAGAAGTAAAAACTTACTAATAAACATGGTGGTACCAATAAAGATTTAAATAATCTTTGTTAAAGTGATGTTTAATTTTATGTGCCAACTTGACTGGGCCATGGGATGCCCAGATATTTGGTTAAACATTATTTCTGGTTTGTCTGTGAGGGTGTTTCTGGATGAAGTTAATATTTATCAGTCAATTAGTAAAGCAGAATGTACTCTCCAATGTGGGTGGGCTTTATTCAATCCACTGAAGGCCTGAATAGACTAAAAAGACTGAATAAGGAAGAATTCTTTCTTTCTGCGTATCCTTGTGGTAGGATTTGGTCTTCTGCCTTTAGACTTAGACCGAAACTTATACCATCAAATAACCTGGTTCTCAGGTCAGACTCACTTTGTAACTATATCATCAGATCTACTGGGTCTGGATTTTTTAGTTTCTGTAACTGCGTGAGCCAATTCCTAAGAATAAATTTGTTTATATATATGTGCTATTATATATTATATAATATTATATTTATATATAATATGTTATATATAAATATAATAAAATATCATATATTATATTATGCCATTCACGTAATATGTAATATATATAATATATAATATATATAATATATATAGTGTGTACATGTGTATATATATATGTATACACACACACATATATGTATACACAAAAGTTAAATGTATTAAGGTTCTCCAGAAACAGAACCAATACTATTTATTATGTTATATTACATTATACTATATTACATTGTATTATATTATATTATAATCCAGAGAACCCTATGTTGAGGAATGTCATCAAAAAACATGACCACTGATTGACCCTGTGGGTTGGACTTGGGCACTCGGAGGCCCTTCATTTCTTCCCCTGTTTTGGGAATGTGGGTTCTGCTTGCCTTTCCCACTGTCAGAAGCTTCTCCAAGGACATGGCCTTGAAATAGTTATATGGTGTTGAGAACACCCACACAATAAACATGACTAAATCCAGTTAAGGCCTCTTTCCACATTTTCAAGATTTGGTGGGTGGGTGCAGGGACCCCTCTGTCTTGCTGCTGCTTATGACAAGCCTCGTACATTAAGTTCCCTCTGCTTATTACAACTGCTACCAGCAACCTGGAGTGGCCTGCCTCTTCCTTCAGTCTCTCTCTGCTCTCTGAGTATAGGGGCAGTTTCAGATGACACCCGGAAAGCCCCGTAGAGGGTTACAAACCCACTCCCTGACTGATACATTTAACTTATTTAAAATACTATGCAATCGGGCTCCCTGCTCAGCAGGGAGTCTGCTCCTCCCTCTGACCCTCCCCCTCTCATGCTCTCTCTATCTCAGTCTCTCTCTCAAATAAATAAATAAAATCTTTATAAATAAATAAATAAATAAATAAAAAATAAAATACTATGCAATAGCAAAAATACGGAAGAGAAAACCAAACTTGTGCTATTTTTTAATGTCATACATCGTTTTTCTTTCGTGTTTCCAAATTCTGAGTGTATAAAATTAGTCCAGGGTATACTGTAGTAGTGTTGTAAATATAACCTTTTATACAGTCTCTCCACAGCAGTTTCCGGACACCAGTGCCTGGTATTTCACTAATACAAAGGAATGATCTACTTCTTTATCAGAGATGAAGTTTGAAAGGTAAATACTTTGGAAGAGGGTGTATATTGCCTTCAATTTATGTGAAAGTGAATGTGTGGTATTAGATCCCTTTGAGTGTTCATTTCCCAAAGAAGGGATGGTTTGGAGAAAGAAAAGTAGCTGAAGAGGGTCACAGGAGAAAGAGCAGTTTGTATGCCCTAGGGTCCCTTTCTACTGATTTCACATTTGTATAAAGGCCACTCTCCCAGAGCTTACTGGGCACATCTCCACTCTGCTCTGACCCTTAGGAATAATTCTGGAGATAAGAAGTTGCCTTCTTTTAAGATTTAATCTATTCTCTAACTAGAACTGTGTGAAAATGTAAACTACTAAACAGATGTCAGTTTGCCATCTAGGGCAGCCTGACCCACTATATAAATTCCAGGGAGAGTGAAGAGAGAAAGGATTCTTTTTCTATTTGGGCTTATTGTAAGCATAAGTACTAGAATATTCTTCCTATAACAAGTAGAGTTGTGTCTCGATTGTTTACTCGTCAGGATCAACTTGACTGCTTTCTGAAGATCACTGTGACACAGCGAATGACAGAAAAGATCAGGCAAATTTTCAAAAAGAAATAGATTAAAGCCTGAGCTTTTGTCAGTCACTGAAAAGGAAAAATAAAATCCATGTATCTATTTTTAATGTGTATAAAATGCCAACTTCAATTTCATGGCAAATTGAGTGTCATTATAGGATTAAATAGTTTGGCTACTAATTTTTGACATCATAGACATAACATTTTAAAATTTGACTTTTTGGCTGTCTCCAAACATTAGGTTATCACATGTTAAGTTTGAACTTAACACGCTGTCTTGTCCTTCTATTATCTAATCATTTCTAAAATTACCCATATTGAAGAGAATAACTTACTTTCTTAGTCATCTGCCTTCTAGCTCACGTTAATAAGAATGTATTAATGGTTCAATTTTCCAGTTTAAGTTTTTAGGGAAGTCTTCGAATTACCCCCCAAATGGAACTTTTTGTGGGTTTTTTTTTATAACCTTTCACCTCATAGTTGCTTTATTTACATATCTGTTTATAATTACTGAAACATGCATTCTAGTTATTGTGTTAGGAGCTGCAGAGAGGCAAAGGCGAACAACACATACATTCAACCCTCAATGGTCTTGCAGTCTTTGGATAGGAGACATTTAAGAAGATCACAAAGCCATCCTACCACTCTAACTGCTACAAAAAAAGCATGCATAGGTTTTTGCTAGAAGAAAGTATAGAAATTCAGAGGGAGAGGCATAAATTTCAGCCTTCAGGTCTGAAGAAACATGTTAAGGTAAAATGATGTGAGTGAAATCTTCATCTTAAAGCATGACTGGGAGTAATGGCCACAGACTGGTTGGAAGGATATTGCAATGGCACCATTGACCAGCAATAGAATGGTTCATACCACGGTGATATGTAAGCTAGAGAAAATTAAATTAAATTGAGATGATTTAGGTAATATATTCACTAAATTTCTATTAATTTGTTCAAAGGGAACATATTCTTAATTAACTTTTATAATCACAGATAATTTAAATTCAGGCTCTGGTTTTCCTAGCATTTATTAGGAAAAAGTATGTTTTGTTAGTCACAGAAATTTTCATAATAAAATGGGGGATATAATATGAATACTCACTCAGAAGTCTAATAATAACTGATTATCAGAAGTGAGCTCAAAAAACTGTAAATCTGCTATGTTTTCCCCAATCTACTGGGCTCTTTGAGGTAGGAAATCTGAATGACCAGCAGATACATTCTGATTCTCCTTTGTCTCTGTCTTGTTGGGCCACTTATGTTGAAATATTTCCATTAAATATATATATATATATTTTTTAAAGATTTTATTTATTTATTTGAGACAGAGAGAATGAGAGAGAGAGAGAGCACATAAGAGGGGGGAGGGTCAGAGGCAGAAGCAGGCTCCCTGCCGAGCAGGGACCCCGATGCGGGACTCGATCCAGGGACTCCAGGATCATGACCTGAGCCGAAGGCAGTCGCTTAACCAACTGAGCCACCCAGGCGCCCAGCCATTAAATATATTTTTGATCTCAAACTAAAACCCTAGGTAAAAAAAGTTCATCTGTGGGGGAAAAAGTTCATCTGTTTAGTTTATTTTTAAAATATCACTACATTGTTCAAACAAAATTATATTAATCATAAATAATTTAACTAATGTTCCAAAACACGGAGAAAATGTTAGGAAAATAACTCACCTAATAAAAATTATTTCACATACATATGAATGTATATATAGATGAAGAGAGCAAATGAGAGTAAGAACGAGAATAAGGGAATTTCAGGACATACTCTTAATTCCAAATCATATTATCTTAATTAAAATGTATTAATTTAAAAATTTCCCAAAGTTACTAAGAGAAAAAAGCAAATTTAAGTGACTCTAGAAACATTACTGAACTTTTAATAATTAACCCTTCATCCTAGGAAAAAACAACCTAGATGTCCTTCAGCAGATGAAGGGTTAAACAAATGTAGTATATCTTTACCCTGGAATGCCCAACACTAAAAATTAATCAACTCCTGACATAGAGGACAACCTGGAAGAATCTCCAGATTCTTCTCTGAGTGAAAAAAAAACTTTCTCAAAAGATTGCATGTTGTATGATTGCATTTATATAGCATATTTGAAATGGCAAAATGATAGAAATGGTGAACAGATTAGTGGTTGCTAGAGGTTAAGTAAGCGGTGGAGTGGGAAGGATGTGGATATGGCTCTAAAAGGGCTACACGGAATGACGGTGGTGAAAACAAACTGTACTGCAACTTTATCAATGTCATTAGCTTGCTTGTGATATCATGCTGTAGTCTTCCAAGATGTTACCTTTGGGGAAACAAGGTGAGGGAACTCCAGATCTGCCTGTATTATTTCTTACAACTGCAATCTGCAATTCTTTCAAAATTGGAAGCTTAATTTAAAAAGAAAAAGCAGAGTTGATGAGAAAAAGAAAGTTGAGACACCGCACTGAGAAACTCAGTAATCCTAAAAAGATAGGAACCTAATTAAAATATTAACGGTTTTATACATGTTAAGTGGTCAAAAAATGCATAAAGAATACAATAAATATGACATTTTATCTTGAGGAAAAAAAACCCTCAAAGCCTAAAGAATTGTGTGCCTAATCAACCCCTGGGAAAGGCTTTATTATGTGGGTTCCTACGGTTTTTATGTTTTCAAAAATATCACGAAGTTCTGATGAGCTTTTATGAGAAGAAAAATAAAAATCAGATTTTCTTTGGAGAGTCTTAGCAACTATGATTATTTTTTGATAGGTTATAGGAGTAAGGAACACCATAATAGAAAGCCACTAGGAAGAAATTTCAGAACTTAGATAATCTTGTCATTTATTCAAGGGACTTGGTCAGTCATAATGTAAAGAAAAATAACTACCATTTTTAGTACTACGTTGTCACGTGTTAAGAATGAAAATAATTTGGGTTAGAAAGTATTTTTTTTTACAAACTAACTCTGTAAAGGCACAGAAAAAAAACAGGGAAATGTAAGTATCTTAGCTTCATTTTAAGCTGATCTTTGTAAAATGGAATTCTTCCAAAGTAAGCATTTATAGTACCATTTTGAGCAAAATGTAATATTGAAATCTGTATGAATGTGCATTAGTTTAATCCATGTGTGCCTATGTTTAGCAACCAACTAGAGAATTAATATCTATCCCTTCCATAGTGATAAAGACTCAAATTCTTCACAACATTGTAAACCCTTCTTAACTAAATCATGGTTATGATAATAAATTCACATCTTGAAGGGCTTAAACACAAGAGAATAAAGAACTTAATAATGAAAGTTAATGGGTTACAATCCATTTAAATTGTATATTCAGAAAGACTATGTTTCATTGGGGAGCTTTTGCCAGCTTAATAAATGAGAATCTTCTGTCCTGCATGTAAGAAATAAGCCTGGTTAACCACACAAGCAAGGTCAGCTCACTGATCAAAACACAACTGGAGAAGACAGAAGGTGTTTGAAGGACACTTTATCTCCAAACCTAGACCATGACCTTGACACAGGGACATTTTTTCCTTTATTATAAAATAGCTATTTACAGTGATTTTGTTTTTGAATTAATTGTTTGAGGAAAGAAGTAGTTTTCCACAGTAAGATAAAAAATATCTATAAGGGTAAAACTTCAAGTTATTCCCCATCTATTTCTTATTTGTGGGGCTCAAAGACAGAAGCCACCTTAATGAAGGAATTAAAATGTTTCATGAAACAGAGGAGATGGTGTTCTGCTATAAGAGTCAGCCAGGCTGGTTTTTGGAGTTAGGCCATATAACCCCCAAGAGATCTTCTTTGTTCCATAGGCAGATCCATTACCATATTTCTCTGAATATTTATTAACTAACCTGAACTAACCGACCTGCCACTCTGAAACAGGTGCCCAGCTCTGCCCCTGGTGTGTGTCTAAAGATGCATATGGGAGAGAATTAGAAATTAATATTGTGAATTAGAAATATATAAACTGGGCAAGTGGACAAGGTTTTGCTCAAGGGGTGGAACTGGAGGGAGAGAACATGACTCCCTGAAAGAAAATAGCCACGAGTGAAGTGAAAGTCTGGGAGATGGGGCAAAACTGCACATCAAGCCCTACAAGCAGAGAGAGCATTGGGGCATGGTAAGGTGTGAGACTGTGTCGGGCCATCTGGCCACTTAGGACACACACACACACACACACGCACACCCTGCCCTCTCCCAGTCTTCTTCCTGAGTGTGTATACTTGAGAAACACAGAGCTGTGATATACAGGAAATAACTGTGTCATTATGACCCAGTTTTAGAAAAAAAAACTGGTTATAAATAGAAAAAACTGCTTATGAATGTAAAGGAGGAGAAAAACTAGCATTTAGAAAACCCGCCATGGCAGAGCTGGTGGTGATAGCAAAGCTCTCTGATGATAAGTATAGATGGTACAAATCACAAAATTCAGGGATATTAAGAAGTATAATTCCATTTTTCTATTGCTCAATTTGATTTTTTTTTTTACATTTTCATTCAGGTGGAACAGAAGAAATTGAATAAAAATTTTTCAGAGACCTTCTGAATCCACAAATCGGTACCCAAGTTGCAGGAGCCTTATAGAGGGCCAAAGGGTAGGAAGATCCTCTTGTCATTTCTTCACTCAGGTGAGATGTCCATCATCCTGTTTGGTCATTGACCAACAGACTATGTAGGTAAATGCCAAATCATTCCTTATTGTTCTTCATCCAGGTCTTTTGTTCTAAGTGACACATTTGTGACTTAGATCATGGGGTCATGGGAATTATCTTGCTATGCTCTGCTCCCCTGGGCAGGCAGACATTTCAGTGAGGTTGTCTCAGCCTCATTAGTTTAGATCTACATTTCGGGCAGTAAGTGGATCCTGAAATCCTCCTGGAGGACTTCCTCATTCCCAAGGTTCTTCCAAGATTTCCCAGTGTAGGTCCCTTCTCTGCAGGACCCACTAGGATCTTAAAGCATCTCATTTTTCTTCCTCCTCTCCTTTCTCCTCCAACATGGGGCTGGCTCTTCTATGTGGACCACTTCTACAAATAGAAATTGATTGAACTGGGTCTTTTGAGGTTGTTATAGTCCCAGAAATAATAGAAGCCTAACCAATAATAGATTTGCTAATTTATAATCATAACAATTTATAATTTCCTATCGTTTCCTAATTTATAAGCCTGGTGTCTTCTCAAGGCTTGTGGAGATAAAATTCTCAGAATATAATTCTTTTTCCCTGCTTTTAATCTGTCAAATCCTCTCCCTTAGGGCAAAGAGTCTAGAAAGGTCTAAATACTTTAATTTGGGGAAAATGGGTGAGTAGAGAAGCAAAAGAAGTTATAGAAGAAAGAGATAATAGATAGATAGATGATAGATAGATAGATAGATAAACTACTCTGCCACATAAGTGAAACCTCCACCTAATCCTGTTAATGGACACTTAGAAAAGTGAATTATGAAATACTGTGAATGCTATAATGGTATACTGCTGGGTAAAGCTAAGACACAGAGATTACTTTCCTTTTTACCCATTATTTAGGATCTTGCAGTGATAGTCTTGGCATCCTTACAACTCAATAAATGCTAATCTTTGAGAATTTTCTGTAATAGCAACATTGAAATGTTATTTAGCACTGGGCCAAGTGGTCAAAAATCCTAAAATGTGAGAGACACTTGTCTTTCTTATTAATAACAATGTTAAATAAAGTTAGTCCATATGTGACAAAGGACTATGGAACATGAAACAAATGTGGGTTGAAGGCATATAGAGATTTCATTCATGTACAATTTTCCTTTTTAGAGAATCTTTCAAACAAACATAAGATAACCAACATTAAAGATAGTTATTTACTGAAATTAAAAGTAGATAGCTGTATATTATCTCAATAAGTGTTTTTACTTTAGATTGATAAATACTTGTGCATATGACCTCTGTTAAAGCTAGATACTCAATTGTAGTTGGGTGCAGGTAGTTGGGTTTTACTTGTTTACTGACTTGTTTAGGTGTATCAGGTAATGTTAGAAAAATACTTCAATCCCTATTCAAAAGACAGTGTTTCCCACTGCATCCATCTAAGTGCGAGCAAAACTGGTAGGAAACCAGGTAAAAATACTGTAACATCATAGTTAGGATAGTATCAATTACCATGTGTTGAGTTTTATTCATTCCATAACTCATTTACTCTTTGTGACAGCTCTGTAAGGGTGCACTCTTATTATATTCATTCATAGGTAAGGAAACTGAGACACTGAGAGCTTGTGTAGCTTGCCTAAGTAAGTGGACAAGTCAGGATTTACAACCAGACAGCTTGGCAATAGAGTGCCTGAACTTCCCTTCCTCGCTCTACATTCCAGAAGGTTCAGTTCCCTTAGACCTCGCAAAATGAGAGGTAATTAGCCTGAGCATAGAGGCAGCAAAGCTTCAAAACAGGGTTTCAATGTAAGGGCAGTCAAAGGCAAATATTGTTGTTTTAATCCAAATTATTGGTGATTTTTAGTAAGTTCACATATGTTTATTTGGACAGATAAAATGTTAATTTGTTCAACTGGTTAAAGGATTCACACGTGAGGATATATTATTTAGGTATATATAATTAGCTTAACCTTTCTCCTGAGGCCCTGTCTAAAGGCTTTTTCCTTCTTGGTGACTAGCTGTGGTCAATCTGTACTTGAATACTTGAGACCGTATGGAAATATGAAGTGCAAGGTAGTAAGGAGGGTCTTTAGAGAAAAACAAAAGTATAAGTTTAATTTACTTTCCTAAAGAAACCCACAGATCAGATCATCTCACAACACACAAACTTTTCAGAAAATGTGGTATAAGGTAGAGAGAAAAATTTGGAGTCAGGCAGACTGGAATGTGTACTTGTTTGTGCTGTGACCTTGGGAAAGTTAACTGACTTCTCTGATCCTTAGTTTCATAACTGTAAAGTGCAAATAAAGCTGCCTATGCAGGTTGCTGTACAGATTAAGTGACATGAAATGTAAATCCTCCTTGAGCCGTTGTGGTAGGTGCTTTATAGAAGCAACTATCTCTGGGCAAGATCAGGTAATGGTAACTAGGAAAATTGAACTTCTGTCACCGAACCTCTGAAGTCAGCCAACAATATATCTGTTGAGCATGAAAAGTTCTGTCTAGACTCTCATTCATGAGTTGCAGAATAGGATGCCCTCTGTGGCCAAACTGCCTGAGTTTGAATCCTACATCTCTCACTTACCAGGGGGTTGCTTACTAGGCAAGTTGCTTCATGTTCTTATGTCTTAGTTTACTCATCTGTACAATGTACACAATAATACTCTCTTCATTGGTTGTTGGGAAGATGAAGTAAGTTACTATTTATAAATATCTTAGAGCAGTGACTTATACATAATTAGCACTGTAGAAGTGTTTGTTCAATAAATACCATTACAATGTATTTCTGACTTAAACTCTAATAATGGATTAGACAGGATGATTTCTTAGTCACATACGTTTCTGGTATTCTTTGATTTGTGATTCAAATAGACATTTGTTCCATATCTTATAGAGGTAATCAGAGGTATACTTTTGGATATTTAGTAAATACTATTTTATTTATTTATTTTTATTTATTTTTTAAAGATTTTATTTATTTATTTGATAGAGAGATAGACAGAAGAGCACAAGCAGAGGGAGTGGCAGAGGGAGAGGGAGAAGCAGGCTCTGCACTGAGCAGGAAACCCAATGCGGGACTCGATCCCAGGACCCTGAGATCATGACCTGAGCCGAAGGCAGACGCTTAACCATCTGAGCCACCCAGGCGCCCCAGTAAATACTATTTTAAAAGACTGATTAATTCAGCTGCACAATGTTGGTCTGAAGCTACTTTTTCTATGGACCCACAATATCTGTATTTTTTTTTAAATTGAAATCGTGGTGTCTTTTGTGTATTTAAAGTGAAATATGGCAAGTGAAATTTGAAGTCATTACATATTCCCCAAGATGTTTGACTTCATATATCCCCCTTGTAAATATTTGAGTTCAGGCAAAAAGAGGGGAAGAAGCCTGAGCAAAATTGCAATCACCTTGATGCCAAGGATTGTGACTGTCAACAGCAAAATTAGATTATCCTTATGGAAACAGGTGATCAGGACTTGGAGTCAGCAATTTCCTCCTGTCCTCAAGAGTTCTGTCGTGTTAATCTTCGATCTGTTGCCAACAAATCAGATTGTTCCCCAAATTTGAACTCCATTCTCCATACTGGACTCAAAGTGTTCCAGACTTATTTCTGATCCCAGTGTGTGATTAGATGCTGACTGAGTGAGTGTCTCAGACAAGTGATGAGACACCTTGTCAAGGTTATAGTCAGTAACTCAGACACTCCAACTCATATAATTTAGAGTTGGAAGGTGGTGGCTGCATTTATTTCTGTTAAGTGAGCATTGGAGATAAATGGCAGGCTTCATTTTGCAGCTTAACACTTTTGTGCAGGTGAATAATGGATAGCTAAAAGCAGTGACGATATCTTAACAAAAGAAGAATGGGAACTGGGATTAAGTTTCCTCCATGTGTCTAAAATAATATCCCCTATCTTTTAGGTATTATTGTCATCTCAATGGTACCCCCATTCATTAAACTTATTTTCAGCAAAACCTAACCATATGAGAATCAACTGAAAGATTATTAAGTATGATTTCTGTGGAGTGCAGACCATGTCATATAAACTCCTAATATATTTTGTCAGAAGGTTACATCCAGCTCAAGAGTAAAATTTAAAACTGAATTTTAAAGAATATAGTTATGGATGAAAGCTTAAAAGGAATGTTTTCCAGATGAAACTAGAAGTTGGAATCCACAAAAAATATAATGTGATGGAAATATAGTTAAGCTTCAGAAAACATAGACTCCCATGCCTGGTTTCTGTGTAGGAAGTCAGAAGCAAGCATCACGAAAAGCACTTCAGATGCATACGCCATCAAGAAAGAGGAAGGCTCTTTCTAGTTTCCTATAAAATGTCAGGTATTGACTTTCAAAACTTTGATAGAGAGAAATACAAAATCTTTTATCTCTGCCTGCTCTTCAGTGGTGACTCTGTTGATTCGTGCTGAAGGGAAGGACATGGATGGGGGTTAAATGTGACTCACCCATATACTTAGAGCACAAGAAAATATGAGTTTTTAAACTACTTGCTCCCCTTGGCCATTCCTGCTTCTTGGTTTAGCTATTAATCTAATTATTCCAGTCAGGCTGAATTCCCTAGCTGCTAAAGTTTGTTAGAAGCCACAGCAAGGGAAAGGTTAGTGGTACCCATCCCTTGATTGCTGAATGCCTGGGGTCCTTCTCTATGGCAGGATGATGCATTGTTCCTGTGCTTACATTGCCGTAATACCACTGTTCTACAAGCCAGTATATAATTTTACAATCCTTCTCATTATTAGCACATTTCAATAAAGTTCAAATTTGTATAGCCTCAAAGCCATTAACATTTTCTAGCACATTCTGGGTGGCACATTGCTCATTCAGAAAAATGTCTGTAGAGGAACGCTCTTCTGATATATTACACTCCTTGCTTCATCATTTAAAACTTGAGACATCCACCAGCATATACATCTTATTTAAAGTGTCAAAAGAGGGCAAAAAAATTGCACTGACTTAAAAAGCCTTGTTACTTAAACTTCAGGGATCACTGCATCCATTTTCTCTCTTCTGTGTTAACCATTTTTTCCCTATTTTTCTCTCTATTCATTCACTTTTAAATGAGAGTCACAGGAGGGAGAGAATGGGCAAGCACCTTTTAAAGAATAGTATTTAAACCCAAAGTTTTAGGAAAAAAATAAAATTATTATTTGTCCAGGTGTAACTGAGGCAATGTAGAAACTATCTATATTCTAAGGAGCATTTTCTTTGCGGTTAACATTTTTGCAAAATATTGTTATTCAGGTAGGTGAGACTTAAAAAACAATTGAAATTTCTCACTTTTGTAGAGAGACTCAATAAAACTATTAAAGTCTGTAAGGAGGTTCTTGGAGTTTAAAAATTACAGCATTGATCTTTTTTGTCATTCTTTAGGAATTTGTCATGGGATAAATCAGTAAAGAACATGACTATCATTTGGCTGAGTAGAGGCTCAGTATCATTGTTTACTTTGTAGGCTCTTATGTATGGTTGGGATAGAATGAATGGTCATCTCCTAATTGTGAGTGATGAAGTGTGCTTTTCTGAATGACTCTCCTTTTACTTATTTTGATAGTGAAATTGTCACCATTTGAGATTTATTCTTTCAGTGGTTCTCAAACTCTGCTGTCCCTGATTCCCCAGAGAAGATTTTTAACAACAAAGATGCCCAAAGCCCACATGCAGAAGAGTCTGTTTGCAAGTAGCTGGGATAGAGTGTTGATTTCTGCAGTTTTATCTATTTCTTAAGTGATTCTGAGACACTTAGTTTGGGAAACACTGAGTTCAAGTGATTCTTCAGTGGATTCGTATAAAATACAGATCTCCCTAGGAGATAAGATATTATCATACATTTATGTCCTAGATTGAAGTTTTGTTTTGTTTTTCTAATTTGTTTCAGCCTCATAGGATGACCCTCCTTGAAGAAGACCAGTGGTATGCTGACAAAGTGGCTGAAGGAGGGGTGGGTGGTGGGTTAGGGGATTGGACAGAAAAAGCCTTGATTTATAGCATTTGCCAATTTCTATGGTGTAAATTCTTTATCATGGCCCATTTCAAGCTAATAATGGATTAGCAATAATGTCATAAAGTTTCTGAATATTTACCAATTACCTCTTGAGAGCCGATGACATGAGGCTCCTGCACACCACTGAGACTGTAACTATTTTTGAGAAAGAAGGAAGGTAGGCTCTGAATATATGGCCCTGGGCCAGTAAGGTATGGCTGGGTGTGATGCTCTGATAAGGACATCCAGGGAAGGGTTATGTTCAAAAGCCAACAAACAAAAGATATAAGAAAGGAGATTCTGTTTAAAAGTTCAACAAGATTTTATTTGGGATGTAGTTTTTTGGACCTAGTAAAAAAGCTGTATGGATGAGAAAAATCCAGGAAGGTGGCTGAGGTCAGATTTCAGGTTAATGACAACATGTAGGCAGCCCAAACAAGAGGCATCTCAGATAAGAGGAGATGAGCCACTAATAAGTAACCTAACAGGTCCACACAAAATCAAGCAGTAGATCAGTCAAGATGTCAAAGCCAGATGAAGTAGATAACATGTCTCAGACAAAGAGTGGCAAGCAGGAGAGAAGACAATTTGTGGGTGAGATTGAAGACCAAGCCAGGACAAATATCAGGAGTGCTGATGCTGATTGCCTTGCTACGTTTATGCAGCATCGGGAGCAAAGGAGACCCTTAATACAGTAAAGCTGTATGGTAATTTACACCACTGAAATACAGAGATTTCAAGGGGAAACTCAAATTATTCTAATTAGAGTGACGACTTGCTAAACTATGTGATGTCAAATTGTGCATGGATATTAACTTCCTGACAGACACTATGGGAAACTCTTCATTGCTAGTGTCCTTACTTAGAGGCCACATTCTAATTTAAGGTTTTCTTTTTCAAATACAACAATATCAAAAATGGCTACCAGCTTTCTGAAATGTTAGTACCTTATGATTTCTCTGGCAATAGGCAGTGATCTTCAAATCATATATTTCCCTTATGCTCACAGTGGCAGACCATTGGAGTTCTCATGAGCTTTTGTTCTATCATCTAAAAGTCACTTGTAGAACAGGAAGAATTACTACTTTACTTCCCAATCAGAGTGATCTCTCTTATCCCAAGTAAAAAAATAGAATGATCAATGATTCAGTGGCATCTTAAGAGTACAAAGGGGGTTCATGAAGATATTGGAAGGACCACCAGTTTGCTTTTTCTAAAATAATAGTTGACATAACTATACACAAAAACTAATATAATATGTTAAGATAAAGATAATATTTCAAGAAATAATTTGTCTCTCTGTTATAGTGACAAGAACCTTATATAATGAATTATAGGGAAAAGGAAATAGAGCAGATTTATACCCACAGAAACAAATTCTGAATGAATATCTTTATTATAAATGTATATTCATTTTTCTCATTTGATTTTGTCCAAATTATTTCTCACTCTGACACTCTTTTTGCAATACAATCAAGCATAAAGATTTAGAGAATGATAGTACTGTTTCTTATTGGTTTTATATGTGAGCTGCATCCCCAAACCAAATTAACTCATGAAAAGTGATAAAAAGATTTGATACCACAGAATGAAGAGAAATATGCTATTTACAAGTGCCAACCTTGAGGGTCTCAGATCAAAAGCCAATTAAAAAACAAAAACTACCTGGAGATATTAAGGCAGATTATTTTACTTCATATATTTTAAGAACATAATTTCTTTTCCATGGCACTCCTCTAGCCTCTAATTTGGACCCTACATAAGTTAAATTGTACAGCTTAATGCAAGGGTATTAAATTGTATAATTTAATTTATAATTCAGTATAAATTTAATAAATTTATATGTAGTAAAGGGGTGGAGTATAATGCACTCTTCGGTGCATAATTTAAAATAATCAGAAACAGCATAATACAAAAGTGCTTTTATTTGTCTGATCATTGATAATTAATAATAAAACAATAATGTGAAAGCTAAAAACTGTGATCTAAGAAAAAAAGAATACAATTATACCTATCATGAAGATCAAGATAATTTGACTCTTTGCTTTTTGATAACCAGAGAAAATAGAAAATGTTATTGATTTCATGATTATTTCTCATTTCTAATGAAATGAGAAAGCAAACCAAATAATTTTATGATTATTTCTCATTTCTAATAAAATGAGAAAACAAGCCACATTTTTCAGGAAATAAAATATTTTCTCCTTAGACTCTACATTAATTTGTATAGAGATACTAAGTAATGCCACATTCAAGGTCCTCAGTAATTTATGGTAAATGTAGTATATACTTATCATGGTGATTCCACCTGAGATGCATCATATGTAATTCATAAAAGTGGCTTTAAATTTGTTCAATAGATCTTCAAATCTGCAGAAGTCAAATTTCCTGGTAAGTATCAAAATTATGTTGGAAAAAAATCTCCTAATTTCTTCATCCTTAATAAGTTATCCAATTACAAAACAACAGCAACAACAGCAACAACTATATTTGTAGGTGATCTTAGTATATGAGAACCCATGTGTGTAAGAATAGCATCTTTTGATAATGTTGTATGGTAGAAATGATAAGAGAGCTTTACCTTCTCTCCAGGTTGTCCTGTGAAAAATCTACCTACTTTTCCAGAAAAGTTATGAAAAAAAATTCCAAAACCATTAGAAATGATGTTTAAACATACCAGGGAATTTGTATGTAAGTTAAAGGAAATAATGCTTCAATTGTGTTATTTTACAATGAAAGCCTTAGATTAGATGTAGGTAAGAGACCTGTATCTCTTTGCAAATGTTATTTGTTTTTTCCCAGAGATATATTAAAAAGATAATTTTTATGCCTATAATGGCATAATTTTCACTTAAATTAATTTTCTCAAGAACAGAATAAATAAAAAGTACAAAGAATGAGATAAATTCAGTTGTTTTATGAATAGCATTTGCAGTTGTTTAAGATATAAGATTTCTCTGAAAAATTACATAAAGAAAAAAACAACTCTAGATAATGGCTCTACTGTTTCTGTAGTTTCTAAATACTACCTTTTAAAGTTATGGTTCAAATGTAGATATTTAATTATTTGAAAGATAAAGACAGAATTCCCAACTCTAAAAGAGGAAAAAAATTACAATTTTTAGAAAATTGAAACTTTGTTAGACACAAATCTCTGAATCTCTGAGAGACAAAAGATGACTTTCCATGAGTTTGGAAGCCATTTTATAAAAATCTCTTTGGGTCTGTGCTGAATAGAAGAAGCAATAAGTATAGCTCAACCTTGGAGTGATAAATAACAGTTGAGTTTTTTACAGGATTGAACAGTTTAAATTCCAGTCATTAATAAGTGAAGGCCACTGCCAAATAATAACAATAAATGTGAATACAATAACAAGAGCACAAATAAATGAGTTCTTAGAAGAAATAATTCTGTGAGCAGACACTAAATCAGCAGTGACTACTGTCTTGCAAGAGTGTATCAACACCTCTTTTCATGTTACTCTAATATCCTGAGCAATGGCATTATATATTGTAAGTAAAAGAGTAACTAAAAACTATAAACTAAAAACTAAAAGTAAAAAGTAACTAAAAATATATTTTAAAACAAACAACAAAAAGCCCCAAACTCTGAATTCTAACTCTCTTAATGAAAAATAAATTCAACGGAGTAAAATTGATCCAATTTTTACTATTATTCTACTATTGTATGTGTGAGATCAAAAGTGCATAGTCAAAAAAAAAAAAAAAGAAATGCGTAGTCCTATATGAATGGAAACTTGACCCACTGACAGCCAATCAGCAGCCTTGAGATTGGAATTTTGCCTTCATAATGGCCAATAAAATTGTTATGGACTTACATTTGCAAATATCACAATCCAGGGGACTGTTGAACTTCTTGTGATGAATAATGGTCTTGGTTTTTGTGAAGGATCCAGTTTAGGGGTTCTGAAGCCTCTGAGGATGGGGGAGGAGGGAAAAATGAGAGTGAGGAGGCGTGAACTGATGGGCTCCTCCCTTTGGAGGTGCCATTGGCAGTCTGTCTTAACTGCTTGAAAGATATTTCTGGCAAAGGGACAATAGGCTTAGAGTATTCTTGCTTGATTTTGCCCCAACAGACTCAAAACTGTTGGGCTGAGTTCAGTGAAAATTAAAACAATAATAACAATAAAGCATTTGACATTAAACAGTTGTCTTGTTTGATTATGAGCATTTGACTTCCAAAACTATATTAAACATTTCATCTATTAACCTGTTTTGAGAGATAAATCATTTAAAACGTTGTGCTTTGCTGAAGGTTGGGCACAGTAAAGTGCTTACGAAGTTTAAGACTATAGCTCTTATAATTTGGGTTAAATCCTAGATAGAAAAAGCCATTTGTCCTCAAAACTAATGTTATGTATTTAAAATCGGAGCATTGACTTTCCTCAGGTTTTGCTTTTTCAGTTTTACCTATTATGGAATATTCCATAAGTACAATTATGCATTATCAACTTTGGTTGAATGAGAAGTAAGAAATATGGAATAGAAGATATTAAAATTAACAATGTATCTCTATGCCTTTTCCTGAGATTATACTTTTACTGTTTAAATGCCCCTGGATCTCCTTGTCATCTTTTGTTTGTTTGCCCCACAGTTTCGGTACTTTTTTGGACCTCTCACTAATGAAGCTAATTTCCTGTATTCAAATACATATAAACACATGCATTAGACAATATAGAAATTGAGAGGAATGAGAGTTATGGATAGTGCTTGTGCATTATCCCAGTAATCTATTCTATAACAAAATATTCCAAAACTTATTTGCTTAAAATTGTCATTTGTTTTGCTACAAATCTCCAGTTTGGACAGGTCTCTGTGGAGATGTTCATCTCAGCTCCACAAGGCTTCAGCTGGGATTTCTTAACCGTGGCTGAAGGATCCACTTCCAAAATGGCTCACTCACAAGGCTGGTAAGTTGTCCCTGATGGTCAGTTGGGAGGTCTATCAGGGCTATTGGCTAAGGGCTAATTTTTATCCACCTGAGCTTCTCCATAGTGCTGCCTTTACTTTTTCAACATAGAGCTTCAAAAAGTGAGTGTTCCAATGGATAGGAGGTGGAAGCTTCCAAATTCTTGGAAATTGGCACAGGCCAACATTCACCATAGTCTTATTGTTGAACAGTCAGAGCCCAAGGAAAAGGATCATTGACTCTACCTCTCTTTGGGAAAAGTGTGAAAAAAATTGTGGCCTCCTTAAATCACCACAGATGTGTTGTGCCAGATTTGGAATCTCAAAATATAAATATGTTTCTGCCCATATGAAAAGCTACAGTAGGTGGCCATCAACACAGTGTGATTTTTCTTACATTCAAATTAATTTTCACAATAGCCTCCCAGAGTACCTAAAGTTTAGTCACTGAATTTTAGAGATAAAACTTATCTCTGCCTGATTCCCTCATTTTAACAATAAGAAGGAAGAAAAAAAAAAGGAAACTCATGTGTTAAATGCACAGTCAATAGCAAATTTCGGTTGGAACTCTGACATCTAAAAGGGTTCCTTCTCCCATCTTTGGACTATGCGTTGTCTTCAGAAAGTTCCCGTTACTACATACACAGGAAACCTATGAAATCTTAACATCATATCACAAGGTAAATTTACTAGATTGACTAGGTGTGGCTTCCTTTGTGGCTAGGAAGTGGGCATAGATGGGAAATAGAATTAATGAGGTAGAAATAGAAGGAAACATACGGACACTGGGTGATTTAAATGAACAAAAGAGAGTAGAAAATGAATTTGGTGGAAAATTCTTAAGTTTCACCCTGAGGACAAAAAGAAAGGATTTAATAGATTTTAGTTTAATTTAAGCACTAACTAGAATAAAAGTATAATTATGATATTTTGATCTGTAAATATATAAAAATGACTTATTTTGCATATGAAAGCATAAAAATGATCTGCATTATGCCTTGTTGAAGAATAATGAGGGATGTCTTAAATATCACATAAGCTTATCTAAATGGCTTTCATACAGCATCTTCCTTTATTCAATTCTGGAAGATTTTTTAAAACTGCTTGAAATTGATTAGGCCATCTTTGGTTCCCTAACATAATAAAGCTTAGAAAATAGCTTTCACTGAGCTGCTGTATATTGTAATTTAAATTGAGTGATTTTCTAGCCGAGTCAGGTAAACGATGAGCCAAACTACACTATGGCCTTAGGTGAACCTATTCTAAGAACAAGCAACTTATGCTTTAACTTGTTTTAGCAGATAAAACACAGGGGATACCGTTTATTAACCTTGTTCTCTGCAGGCAGACGCTTTGTATGTTGTGGTGCATCTGTGGGGTTGGATTGAATTGACCAGTTTAGCCAAACTGACCAGTCCTCTCAGAGCTAAGGATGCACAACCAGACTTAATTATAATTTAGATGTAGATATTAGGGTTTCTTTTTTCTTTTCCTTTCCTTTCCTCTCCTCTCCTCTCCTCTCCTCTCCTCTCCTCTCCTTTCCTTTCCTTTCCTCTCCTTTTCTTTCCTTCTCTTTCCTTCCCTTCCCTTCCCTTCCCTTCCCTTCTTTCTTCTTTCAGAAAAGTAGAGGTGGTTTGCCACTATGTATTAAAAAAGCAGGGAGTGAGTCTATCAATACATTCAACTATTTTTCTCTGGCTAGAATAAAAATAACCTACTTTATACACACTATCTATAATAGTTACACAATCATGACAACTATATTTAAAAATAGCTACTGAAATATGTCAGGACAGTTAGCTGAAAATAATAGACACTGCCTTTTGCTGATTTAAGCAAAATTTGGGTTTATTCAAAGGAAGTTCCAAAGTTGCGAAAAATGCCAGAAATCCACGCTCAGAGCATTTATTGCCAGTGATGAAACCTCAAAATTCTGCCATATGGCTAGTCCAGTGGTGGTCCAGTGGGCTATTACTGGGCTCATCTTCCACAGCTTGCACCACTCATCTACTAGCATGGAACTAGAAAGGCTGCCAAAGCTTACCACATAACAACCAAATTCTTGTGGTTTCTAGCTTTTGTCTGACCAGGCACAACACATGGGTGGAGCCAAAATGTCTTAGCTCAGGCTGCCATAGTAAAGTGTCATGGATGGGGTGGCTTAGTGAGCAGACACTGAATTTCTTACAATTCTGGAGGCTGGAAAGTTCAATATTAATGTTCAACAGTGTTTAGTTTCTAGTAAGGGGTCTCTTCCTGTCTTACAGATGGCTGCCTTCTTGTTATGTCCTTATGAGGTACACAAAGGGAGGGCTCTGTTCTCTTCTTATCAGGTCCCTAATCCCATCATGGAGGCTACACGCTTAGGAACTCATCTAAATGTACCTAGTTTCCCAAAGGCCCCACCTTCAAATATTATCACTTTGGGTTTTAGGGGTTTAACATATGGATTTTGGCGAAGTTCAAACCTTGAGTCCATAGCACAAGGTTCCCCGACATCAAATCATTTGCCTTTGTGTCTTAGAGGATGTACTGAACCCTTGGCAACTCTGAAAGGAGGTAGATAACAAATATTCTCACTTCATTCTTTTTCTTTCTTCCTCTTTGATCTAATGCTGGAGCTTCCCACTGGCCCTAAGCCCCTGAGAGCATGGGAGTCCCCTTTTGTCAGAGTCCCTATTAGCTAAGTGTTTCTATATATTTATAATATTTATATAAATAAACTTATTTGTTTTATATTTATATTAATTATTTATATATCTATATTTATATTTATATATATACTGAATAAATGATTCCTCATGTTCACTGAATTCTGAACTCCTGTTGTCCACAAAAGGTGCAATATTTTTTTTTGAGTAGACATATACAGTATCAGAGCCAGACTTTCAGTCACACTGGCCCTGACATTTTACAAGTCCCCAAGCCTTAGGGTCTTGGCTATGAGGACGTCTGTTTCACGTTCTCCCCAGTTTGAACATATCTTTGTCCAACTACCTTTTCCCTTGCAGTTCTATCTAGACCTCAGCCAATCCAATTCTGCTCCTGCCTTAAACTCACTCTTAATACAGATGGTTTCTAGAGATTGGATAGAGATGGGCATGATCCTTCATGTCAAAAGGGCTTTAAAAGTCTTTTCTGGCCTGAAAAAGAAATGGTTATGGCCTAAAATGAACACATCCTTTGAAGGAATTTCTTTGCCATCATATAATAAGAAATTATGGGATTTTACCAGATATGGGAATTTGACTTATTTTTAGGGGGGTGGTAGCAATATTGTGCCAACAGAAATGATAACAAGAATTTAACAAATTTTATAATGTTTTAAAATCATATGTAGAATTTTTATTCCCAAACTGTAAGTTTTATATTCTAAGTGGAAGTTTGTGATATAAATGTTGAAAATATCTTAACTGGATAATGAAGCAGAACAACCTAATTTCAACTCATTTAATATCCATTAAGACATCACAAAGTATTTATTGATTTGCTAAAAGAAAAATGAGAGAAAACAAGAATTGATTGGCTATTCACCCAAAACTTTATTAAACAGAGATGTAATTTAAATAGATTTTGAAAAAACTCTTAATTAGACTTAATTGACTAGTAAGACAACATCTATGGAAACCTCCGTATATCAATATTTGAGATAAAAAATAGTACTCTATTAACTCTCCATAATCAAAACAAACGTGAGATGCTCAATTAACACTGGTTTCTTGCAAAACATATCTTGACTGGTAATTTTTCTTCAGTTTTAGAATACCATTTATTTTCTTAAGACCAACATTCCATTGTCATCATCAGGGACCTCCCACTCTGAGGGCTGCATGTAGGTCTGTGGAATAAGTGAGGATCATATGTAAGCACACTGAGAAAGGGTATTTGGGAGTAAGTAAGTTGGGTTTAGGTCCCAGACCTGCCACTAACATCTGTTTGATCTTGGCCCAGAGCTTTAACTTTTCTATTCCTTGATTTCCTTAAACGAAAAGTAATGACATCAGGTAATTCCTGAGGAATAATAGGACTAGAATGCTGTGTCCATTATGAAACAGTGACAAACCTAACATTTATATAAATGCTTTCCTTAGTTTCCACCCATTGATTCGATAATTTTATATTCCCTTCTATAGAATCTTCTCTCATTCTGAAAATGTATTATGCGCTGGGGATGCAAAGTTGCATAATAAAAAGAAAGGCAGGTATGTTAAATAAAATTTGCACAACAAAATCATGGTTCAAATACGAAATTAAAATGTGCCATGATTTTAACAATTGATAGACTATCAGAAAAGAGAATCCATATGCCATTAATTCTAGGATTCTCAACAAGGGAAGTAGGAAGTACAACACAGTACACTTTGCAAAGGATGTGTAATTCTGTAACATAAAGTGTCTTGGCTGCATCACATTTATAAAAGTAGGATAACATAAACATTATTTTTTATCTCACCTCATTGGCAATCTATGGGTAAATAATAAAGACTTGATCATCATGGCAGACCAAAATTTAGCCCTTAAAAAATTTTAATTGTTTCAAAGGGGGAAATACAGTGTAGGGGATAAAAAAGTATTGGAAGAAATAGAGTGGCTCATTTTGTACAGAGCAGAACCGAAATGTTGACTAGACTCAAAGGAATAAGTAAAACAGACACATGAAAAAATGTTCATCATCATTAGCCATCAGGGAAATCCAAATCAAAACCACATTGAGGTACCACCTTACACCAGTTAGAATGGCAAAAATGGACAGGAAAAGAAACAACAAATGTTGGAGAGGTTGTGGAGAAAGGGGAACCCCCTTACACTGTTGGTGGGAATGCAAGTTGGTACAGCCACTTTGGAAAACAGTGTGGAGGTTCCTCAAAAAGTTAAAAATAGAGCTGCCCTACCACCCAGCAATTGCACTACTGGGTATTTACCCCAAAGACACAGATGTAGTGAAAAGAAGGGCCCTATGCACCCCAATGTTCATAGCAGCAATGTCCGCATAGCCAAACTGTGGAAAGAGCCGAGATGCCCTTCAACAGATGAATGGATAAAGAAGATGTGGTCCATATATACAATGGAATACTACTCAGCCATCAGAAAGGATGAATACCGAACTTTTACATCAACATGGATGGGACTGGAGGAAATTATGCTAAGTGAAATAAGTCAAGCAGAGAAAGTCAATTATCATATGGTTTCACTTATTTGTGGAACATAAGGAATAGCATGGAGGACATTAGGAGAAGGAAGGGAAAAATGGGGGGGTGGGAATTGGAGAGAGAGATGAACCATGAGAGACTATGGACTCTGAGAAACAAACAGGGTTTTAGAAGGGAGGGGGGAAGGGGGATTGGTTAGCCCGGTGATGGGTATTAAGGAGGGCACGTACTGCATGGACCACTGGGTGTTATATGAAAACAATGGATTGTGGATCAAAACCTATGATGTATTGTATGGTGACTAGCATAACATAATAAAATTTTTTAAAAAAAGTATATTAAGTTACAAAGGAAACAAGAGCATAACTAAACATACTACTCTAACAAACATTAGGAAAAAGAGAAGGGATACATAGAGGATGTTGAATGAGATTATTGCTTATTTTGAAATATGGAGGAAATACTCAGAAGCACTGAAAATATAAATAAAGATTGATTCTCAGGAATAGAAGGAAGAACGGAAAAGAGTCAGGCTGGAGACTGTTGCTTTTCATCTTGTTTTTCAGACTTAATAGAATTATGATTTTTAAAAAACTCTGAATAGAGCATCTTGTGTATACATATACGCATTTTCTATACAGACTCTTTTTTTTTAAAGATTTATTTACTTATTTTAGAGAGAGAGAGAGAGAGAGAGTGGGGGAGAGGAGAAGAGAAGGAGAGATAGAGAGAGTCTTAAGCGGATTCCGTGTTGAGTGCTGAGCCCCACACAAGGCCCAATCTCATGACCCTGAGATCACTACCTGAGCTGAAATCAAGAGTCCAATGCTCAACTGACTGCACCACCCAGGCACCCCTCTATATAGAATTTATCTACCTATCTATCTATTTATCTATCTATCTATCTGTCATCTATCTATCTATCTACCTACCTACCTATCTACGTGTCTCTGGGTGGCAAGTAGATATTCTCAGAGAAGGTGATACTTGAGCTGAATTTCAAAGAGAAAAAGAGGTATATTAGACAAACCAAGAAGGACCAGAGTCATCCTAATCTAACTATAGGACTTCAATGGATCATGGATGTCTTTTGGTTCAAATATAAAGTTCATTAATGGTTGATTTATTTATTTATTTATTTTTATTTTTTTTTTAAGATTTTATTTATTTATTTGAGACAGAGAGAATGAGATACAGAGAGCATGAGAGGGAGGAGGGTCAGAGGGAGAAGCAGACTCCCTGCTGAGCAGGGAGCCCGACGTGGGACTCGATCCCGGGACTCTAGGATCATGACCTGAGCCGAAGGCAGTCGCTTAACCAACTGAGCCACCCAGGCGCCCTAATGGTTGATTTAAAGAGATGCATAAGGAATAGCATGGAGGACATTAGGAGAAAGAAGGAAAAAAGGAAGGGGGGGAATCAGAGGGGGAGATGAACCATGAGAAACTACAGACTCCGGGAAACAAACTGAGGGTTTTAGAAGGGAGGGAAATGGGGGATGGGTGAGCCCTGTGATGGGTATTAAGGAGGGCACGTATTGCATGGAGCACTGGGTGTTATACGCAAACAATGAATCATGGAACACTACATTAAAAACTAATGAAGTACTGTATGGTGACTAACATAACATAAAAAATAAAATAAAGAGACGCTGCCTTAAAACAAGTTATTCTTCAGACGATGGACTCTGAAAAACAAACAGGGTTCTAGAGGGGAGGGGGGTGGGAGGATGGGTTAGCCTGGTGATGGGTATTGAGGAGGCACGTTCTGCATGGAGCACTGGGTGTTATGCACAAACAATGAATCATGGAACACTTCATCTAAAACTAATGATGTAATGTATGGGGATTAACATAAGAATAAAAAAAAAAGAAAAAAAAGAGAAAACAAGTTATTCTTTCTTTAAAAAGACTGCATTTTCCTTAAATATAAAAATGAGCATAACATTTAAATTAATATTCTGCTCTGGAGAAGAGAGAGAGCAAGCCAGAGTCTGGCACTCTTGGTGAGGGAATAACTTCAGCAGTGTGGGTTGAGTAGCATTTTCAGAATCCTTGACAATGTAAGTTTGGGAGTGTTAAGGCTGTAGTCTGGAGAGTTCTCAATGGAGACAGTTCTTGACATCCGATGAAACTGGAGTTCTCTCCATGAGTGGTTTTGAAAGGAAATACAAGTATTTACAATACTCAGAGTCCAGCTTACAGATAAATAGATGGCCAGGAATCACTATTATTTTTCAGGTGTCCTATACCATTGGCTTGGATTGAAGTACGCACCCCACTGGGGAAACTGGCAGAGGACCCAGGCCTGCTTGTGCACAATGAAACTAATCCTTGGATCATCCATCAGTGTGTCCTACAGTTGGTGATTACTTGACATTGGAGCAAATTTGTGAGAGCAAATGAATTGAACCTAGAATTTGATATTTGGTCATTCTAGCATTCTAATATGAAGGATAGTTGAGATATTTCCAAAAAATTGTATACCACAGAAAGATAAAAAAATCAATCCATGAAAGAAAAGCATGAGCTACAAAAACAACATGTGAGCAAATAATTTAGTAAGTCTTAAATTTAATTCTAAACAATTATTTTGCTTTATGTTGAAAAATAATGATAGCAATCTTGTACCAAAATCTAAGTTATACTCAAACAACAACCTTGAAAATATGTTTTCATTCTAGTTTTCTTATGATGGAAAGAGAAAGTATAGACATGTATTAGGCCCTGTTTAATAAATATGCTAGAAATAAGAAAGTAGTCATCACCTTACAATTCTATACATACATTTTAAACCATTAAAGGAAAAATGTTGGAATTAAGAAAACACAACAAAATATTCTTCAATACACTAATGTTTAAATGGGATTTTAAGGGGTGATAAAAGAGGCATTTAATAATAACAAATGTTATCATTCAATAGGAACACATTAGTCACAAATACTGAAGTACCTAATAAAAATAGTATGATATATTAATAGTTTTAAATTTAATTTAAAACACATAGTAAGACATGAATATGTTTGATAAATCACAATCATTGAGGAAGACTTCAATTCAACTCTCCCAGAAATTTTAAGATTAAGACACTATGCTAATGGCTAACAGAAGGGCAGAACGTCTGATACAACATATACTTTCCTTCAGAGAGGGAGAATTTCTAAAAGACAACCCAATGTAGGAAGGATGGACACAGATATACCACTAAAGACATACAGACGAAATGGCTAGTAAGCATTTTAATAGGTGTACAGAAGAATCAGTCATCAAGGAAATGTCTTTTTAAAAAGCTTTAAATTCGGCGCCTGGGTGGCTCAGTCGTTAAGCGTCTGCCTTCAGCTCAGGTCATGATCCCAGGGTCCTGGGATCGAGCCCCGCATCGGGCTCCCTGCTCAGCAGGGAAGCCTGCTTCTCCCTCTCCCACTCCCCGTGCTTGTGTTTCCTCTTTTGCTCTTTCTCTCTCTGTCAAATAAATAAATAAAATTTTTAAAAAAATAAAAAATAAAAAAGCTTTAAATTCATTGTCAAATGTTTAAAAATGTGATAATGCCCAGTGTTCCTGAGGATACAGAAAGAGAATAGCATTGTATAGAGTGCATAATTAGTAAAGCCTTTTAGAAGCAATTTACCAGTACGTACCAAAATTAAAAACATTCAATTTTTGAACAGGAGTTTCAATCGCATGATTCTATCACAATGAAATATTTGTATGTTTGTTTGAAGATGCTACTGTAGCATTGTTTGTAAGAGTTAAAACTTAGAAATATCATAAACATCCATCGATAGGAAAATATTTGACTCCTTTAGACAATTATGGTACCTTCATAATTAGTTAAACCTACCTGTGCTGACATGAATATTTTGCTAAGATACATGGTTAAGTCAAAGAAAATAAAGTTCTAGAAAAATGCATATAGCATTTATAGGAAAATAATATTTTCATGTAAATACCTAGAAAAAAAGACTGAATGTCTAGACATTGAATTCTTAACTTTAGAAATTTCTGAGGGGATAGAAAAACAATAAGGAGGAAGCTAATGAACAATGTTCATGTTTTTCTGTTCATATTTTTCAAAGAAAGGATATATTACTGTTCCATTTGTGAAATTAAAAATATCAAGAGCAGGCTAGAAAAGTGTTTACTTCATTTACAATTCAGATAATTGAATTATTAGGGTGAGTAGTTATCAAACTAGTGAGTGGAATGGCCATGATATGAATTCAGAAAGGCTCATTTCAAGATCAATCTTTTTACTGTTTTTTTTTGTTTTTAATCGTTGAAAGCCTTAAAGATATAAGGATTTATTAATCTATATTTTTTCTCACACTTTCTTTTTCATTAACTAGACACCTGTGCTTCATCAGATTCCAAAGGTATCAATGTACCAGACTGAAGTTGGACCAAATGGTACATGTCAGTTACTTTTGCAGAGTTGTCTCTATGTTCAATTTAATATGATAGCAAGTTGTCATTCTGCCTTATGGTCCACATCATTTGCATATGGGGGAAATATAATTATGCCTGGTGAGCATCCATTGAAAAGAAAACATTGAATTGTTTTCAACTCATTTCTTTTAAGATGTTACATGTCACAAAGATGTCAATCACATGCATTTTCTTATTTTACAAATGTTACACAGTCAGAACTGTTTATTCTGCCAATAATTTGAGGTAATGAGGATTTTATTGTATATTAGTTGAAATAAATCAGGTTTACAAGGCACTTGATAAAATGTGAACATCACAAAGGAAAATAAGCCAGTCATGTAACTGTAAAATCTAAAGGCTGTTTTGTCTGCAAGACTATTTGGAAATAGATTTATTATTACCTTATAAAAGTCTGAAGGTATTTATGATTGATGGAGAAGAAAAAACACTATCTCTGTTAGGGACATATACATAGACCTGATGTTCTGATTGAATTGAAATATTATTTCTGGCACAGAGCCTAGTCTATTCCCTGATGGTTTTATAGCTTGGGCTTCATTGGTCTTCTGCGGTTGAACTACATCATTTGCTAAATATATCATTAGAATTTGTACTTGGCAACTTAGCAAATTCTAGACTAATTACTTAGATCTGATCCGAGATCAGATCATCATAAATAGGAATTATTCATCTCTTTAATCATCTAAACAAATTCTTCCCCTCTAGGCAAAGTTAGGAGTCATGTCAGGATCACAAAGCTCATTCCAATGTTTAAGTTTGGGATTTTATTACTGGAAAGGTGATTGTGTGTGTGTGTGTGTGTGTGTGTATGACCACACTCACAGACTCATATGTCCATGAGCTTATATGTGACAAATATGAAAAGAGAAAAGGATATCACAAAAAGAAGACTTTTCAGAATTGCTTCTTGTCTTCAAGATGAAGGATCTCTGGGAAGAGAGAATTAGGGTAGGGAATCAGTCTTACTCTCTATACTTTTCTCTTTAATTACTTTGAAGAGTGCAATACTTTGCCTTGGTTGCCTCCGTTTTCATGGATTATTTAAGACTTAACTCAGGAAGCCTGGAATAAGTTAATAGAATCCTCTTGGGCTTTTTGTCAGATTGAGAAGTAATGTCTGGGAAACTTATTTGCTCCTCCCCGCAAATCATCTAATGACTGAAATCTGGTAATTTTCAGAGCCAAACCACCAGGAAATTTCAAGAGATGATGACAATAGAATGGCAATAACTACCATTCTTGGGTGACCTCCAAAACAAGTTTGTCTATTTTTTCTGCTGGCTTTATTAAGACTTAGACCTAATAATCTCTGCCTAAGGCTGTGGTGGTATTATCAATGGTCTTATCACTAAGTGTCATCCCACCTCCAACCACAAACAGTGCTCCATGCACTGAAATCAAAAGCCAGACAAAAAACAGGAACTCATTCAAATACGCAATGACAAGTATTTTAGATGGGTAATTAGAAATACATCCATATGAGGCATAGAGTGACATCATTGAAAATACTGAAGTAAATTTATTGACGTTCACACTGTGTAGTGGAGGAAACACATTTGCTACAGAGCATTTGTGAAACTAATTACAGTCTCTTTTTTCTAAAAGTAAGATATTTGTGAGTGATTTCTGTACCGTAAAAAAAGTGAGGCTGAAAGTAATGTCATTTATGTTTATTGGGAGATTGGAAGCTCTGCAGATGCCAGGGAAACTTTATTATTAACTATTGCTTCCCAAACATCTACCACAGTATCTGGCACATAAAATATGTTCAGCACATATTTAAATAATTAATTAAATAATCAAATAATTGTAAAGCAAATATTTCAATGCTTACCAAGTAATATTTGGTTAATAAATGGGAGACATTATTACTCTTAATGTATATCAAGAAGCAGAACTAGAATAACAACTTGTAATTATCAAAATAGTCCTATCCAGCTCGGTAGCTTGCACATATGGCACCTTATGGCAATTACATGAGGTCAAACAATTGAAAGGACCCATGAGACTCCATATGAGGTTGTAATAGAAATGAAGAATACAGTATAACAGGAGAAAAAAGCACAGGCAAATATCAGAAAGGTCCAAGACGCCCAGGCGCAGCTCCAGGGACCTTTCTTAGTAACACAGGAAATACTTTATTTTCAGATCATGAACCTGAAAGAAACATGCAAGGTACTTTCATCCCAGGGGAGCCAAAGCACTGGTAAACATAGCTCAATCCAAGCTGTGTAACCCTATAAATCAGGTGCAAATCCTCAACCTACACATTTTCAATAAACAATATAAATGGAGCTGATATAAGGCCCCTCCCAAGGGGGTTTGGTCTTTACAAATTACATTCTAAATCACTAGCTAATAACTTTCATCTTTGTCTTGGTCAATGGTCCCAGATATTGGTGGAGATATGCACAGAGCTACCCAAGCTGCCTTCAAATAGCTTATTCTTACTCAGCACTTTCACAGGAAATTGAAAAAGACACCCTCATGCTGTAATCCAAAGAAGAGAAAGCTTCCGCATCAGGAAACAACAGCTCCAGAGACACATAGTTTGAAAAATGAATGTGCTCTGCCCACTTGTCCGTGCTTGTTCTTAATGATAGTTGCTTGTGTGTAGGACACAAACTGTATATTAGTTTATTGTGAACAGGAAGCAAGAAAAATGCAGAGCAACATAATCTGGACCCTCGACATTTCTACCCATACCATCCATGCACTAGGCGACAGATCCAGTTGTGGGCAATAGTCAGAGGCTCAGACTAGCAGACATATTTGGTAAATTGAGATTTTGGTGACATCCATTCCTAAGTATTCAGAATAGTTGATATCAAAGAGGTTTAAACTATCCTAGTAATAAGGTCAAGCCTGATAAGAGAGAATGTGGGAATATAAGTGAGCGGAGAACAAGGCAAGCAGGCAATGTCTCAATGGTAAACAATTACAAAATATTTAGTGTGTAAATAAACAAATGATTGTTGCAAGTCCCACCGGCCACTCTGTATTCAGAGGCAGGACACGTGATTCTGGAAGGCTGTAAGAATGAGACAAGGTCTTGATTTTATGACAACTTGATGCCAAGGAGATTTGAGGCAGTGGGTCAAATGCAGAAGAGGCAGAGCTCCAAGTAGCAGAACTGTAGTTTAAAGTGAGCATTTAGTTCCAGTCACGAGGCACATGCCAAATTATCAAGCTGGATGCAACAGAATGTAAGCAGAGGGATAGTAACCATAAACCCTCTACTTCTTGCTTAGTCACCCTGTAGAACTTGCTTTTTAAAATCCAGCCTAATTGGGGCGCCTGGGTGGCTCAGTCAGTTAAGCATCTGCCTTCGGCTCAGGTCATGATCCCAGGGTCCTGGGATCGAGCCCCGCGTCGGGCTCCCTGCTCGGCGGGAAGCCTGCTTCTCCCTCTCTCTGCCGCTCCCCCCTGCTCATGCTGTCTGTCTCTTCTGTCAAATAAATAAAATCTTAAAAAAAAAAAAAACCCTTAAAATGCAGCCTAATTAAAATGACATTGGGACACAAAATAGTATAGCAATTGAGAGGCAAATTCTGGTACCAGAGAGTCAGATTCAAATCCGGACTCTGTGATTTATCATCTGTGTGACTTTGGACATGTTAGTAGTTTTAAACCTATTCTTTTTGTTTTTGTTTCCTCATCTGTAAACTGGGAATAATATTGGCACCCACTTCAAAAGAGTGCTTTTAAAATCAAATGACATAATCATAAATGCTCGGTTCTCAGCAGCATCTGGCACAATACAAAATAGCACTGAGTGCTAGCTGCTACTCTTAGCCGCAGACGCTGGGGTGGAATTAGCTGCAGCAGGAGTGCGGAGCCCTGCGACCCGGCCAGATGCCTCTACTCTCCTATAGCTGTTGACGGGTCAGAATTTACCTTTTCCTTTCATTAAGTCCCATGCCCCTGCTGAACAATTTGTTTCAGTAACTCTCATTTAACGCAACACTTCCTGATCCCCTGCTGGCCTCTCAGGCTCCTAAGCCACAGACGATTTTCCTTTTTATGGATTTTGTGCAGTAGATTGATCTTTTGGGACTGATGTTTAGCTTACTTCCTTGACCATATCTACTAGACTTTTAAGCTTCATGCAGGCAGGAATCACATTTATTTTACTTGTTTTACTTGCCAGTGGGGACAGAATATCTAACTGAGCAGCCAGTGGTTTGTTCAAGGAAGGATTCACCATCACCACAGACACATGGCATTTGATTATTTTCCTCTGGTAATAACGTCGGGTTCCCTTCTCTGACACTATCCGTGGCTCAGTCCCTTTGTTAACTGTCTTCACGTCTCTAAGTTAATATCTTATTCACTCCAATTCAGTCCCTAAAACTCAACCTAGCAGAGTTTCCTAATTTGGACCTGTGAGTGGGACCTGGACATGAGGAGTATTGAGCTGTCAGCATGAGAATCAAGGAAAGTTATTACACCAAATACCTTCAGAATACACAGCGTATTCAATAATAAACTAAAATTTATTACCTCATCTCAGTATGCTGGTTTGATGCCCTGAGCTTATGTCAACATGCATACATAATAAATTTAAGAATAAAATAGACAGTTATTGTGGAAAACAATCATATCACACAGTAATGTGCTGTGTTATAGATTATACCGTCAAACAATATCTAAATGACTTAAAGACTTATTTTGTCTTCTTTCATTCCCACTAAGTCTATCTAACCACCGAAACCCATTGCAGTATGAGCTGCAGGTTTCAGGATATGCTACCATTGTTTCATAATAACATGAAGCTGAACGTGTGCTCACAGATTATTTGGTAGATGTGGAAAGTGCTTCTAGGAAGATGGTCACTTGCCCTAAGTCATATTAGAAGACAGATGCAGAGTATGCTCTCTTCACTATCTTAGAATGCCTCCCTGGGGACCTGCCATAATGAAAGGAAATGCTTAGTCATTCCCCTTTGGGATATAGAATGTATATCTCCCTCCATGTCTGTTATAACTTACATAGTAATAGTTGGCCACACACCTTGGCAATGAGGTTCTGTGCTTTCCCGTCGGATGTATCTTTATGCTTAGTGCTTCAGACACTGACTCATGTTTGGTCCATTTCCTTTTTTCTTCAAAGCAAAGACACACAATTAGTGGTCCTGACATTGTATGTGTTAAATTAGTTGTGATTCTGAATAAAAAAAAATTGCTTTCCAAGCAAGATGAATCGTTTACTTATTTCATCAGGCACTTGTAGCAGTGAAGATTGAGAAGGCTTTAATGCCTTGAGATTTTCTTTTTATTATGCTATTGAACAAATTACAGAGCTAATGAGATTTACACTAAATGGGAAATCTCTGTATCACCTGCTGTTTTATGGGTCTTAGGGAAAAATCATTGATAATTTTTCTCTTTCTGCAATTAGGCAAAGTTTTGCTTTTAAGCAATATTTTCTCTGAATGTAAAATATAGGCTCACATTATTTCTTCATTGGAAATAACTGTGATATGGTAAGCGAAACACATAGTTCACAAGGATCTCCTTACATACGCTGAAATATTTAATCAAAATACTGTGGTAGGAACCAAGTTTGATATCAGGCAACACGAGTTCAAATCTTGGCTTTGCTAGTTTTAGTTTTTAAATTGGGCAACTTGCTTAATATTTCAGTTTCTTCAGGTGAAAAATGTCAGTATTTCTGTGAATTATATGTCAGAGTAAACATGCGAAAACGACTAGACCAATGCTTAGGACTTTGTAAAAACTCCATAAATTGCAGTGGTGTTGAAGTTGTCAGTGAAGTTCAAAACCATCTCCTTAACTACATAGTTTTTTTACAGGAAGTTTTAAAACTTGGTTTGGGTGGAGATGAATAATCCTATAGTATAATAAGAAAGTACACTAAACTAATTTTAATCCTTCGTTAGAGATGATTACAAACAATAAAGGTTTAAGAAGAAAAGACAAGATAAGAAAGAAAGTAGATTTGATGAGAATACCAAGTCAGAAACCATGATAACATCAGGTCAATACTTTCATATGGAGTTAATAAATAGGAAGGAGATCTTTTTAAATTTGATGGTGCAATAGGTTGTGGCAAAAGAAAAAAAGGTTAAAATAAGAGATGCATATTGCTTATAATTCACATGGAGAAATTATTTTATTTGGAAATGTATACATTTATTTTTCTGCTCTCTCAAACTTATCCAAGCCTTTTTGTTCCATGTTGCTAACGTACCACTGTCGCTCTGAAGGAAACTTATACCAGATAAATAGGCTCACAAATATGTATCAGATCTCAAAAGAGATAGCTTTCCTTCTCTGGGCGCAGCTTTTTTTTTTTTTTTTTGAGTTTCTAAACAATAAAGGAAACTACTTTCTTATTACCTTGAAATATATTTTTGTGGAGCTATATGAGGGCACCCGGGTTGCCACTGAAATCTATATAAATGATTCAATAAAGATACACAAGAATATAATAGAAGTTCATGTGGTCTGAGAAAGATAAGACACACTACATTAACCTTCTCCATGAGAAATAAGGCAAACATGCACATCTATCTAAATACCTCCAGAATTGTGAGCTCAATGCATTTTATATCATTAGCTAAAAAATATGTTGTTGTTGGAATATCCCCCTTGCTGGGACTTTTCTATCCAAAGCAAACTGCCAGTTTTAAGCAGTCCTTGGTCAAGCAGCCATAAAGCAGAAAGAGGAAAATAACTCTGTGAGTTTAAAACCTGCCGTTTGGTACAAAAAGTAAAATACAGCGTATTCTAAAGTAGTTGTGGTTTTATCCCATGAAGCACCTCTCAGCTGCAGAGACTTGGGGTAGTGATTCATCAAAATTAGTATCAGTGGAACATGGGCATGCCTGAGAATTTTCCTCAGAACAGGACCTGCTGAATGCATCCCTCCCTATACACTTTCTTCTCCTGCTTTTTAATTTTTTAAATTTTGATTTTAAGACTTAAAAATCCCTAACCTGCAAATAACCCTAGAAAAGATGAATGAGAAATCTTTTTAAGCATTCATTCAACAACTGAATATTAAGCCACTTCAATATGTTCTATCGGCCGAGTGCCGATAGAACCAAGTCCTCATGATAAAGATAAAAACAGTAAGAGTTCAAAAGTACCTAAAGACTTCAGTAGTTATTAAAATAAATAAATAAATAAATGAGCAGACACAGAAAGATAGGGTTAGTTTTCCAATGGAGGTAAGAAAAGAGTGTTATGGCAGTGTAAGGGAAGGGAGGGATCATATCCAATTTGGGGATATCGAGAAAAGCTTCTTGAAAGAAGTGTCATCTAACGTGGGAGCAGAAAGAAGACTACTAGTTGAAATAAGAGGGAATGAATGAATAGGGTAACTCATACAGGGCAGAGCCACTGGAAGGAAGTAGGATCAGCCTTTCATATAAAGAAGTTAAGTCCTGTGGGTCCCTGCTTTGGGCGGACTTCAAATAAATTAGCATGGCTGGGGCTTGGAGCATACCTGGGAAGCGGGAAGGGTGGCGCAGATGACATGGCAGAAGCGAGCAGTTTGTCACAGAGGGCTTGCTAACCAGAACTTCTCCAAGTATAATGAGTAGACTGGCATAATCAGCGTAACCTGGGAGCTGGGTAGAAATCAATAACCTGATTCAGGGGGCCTGGGTCGAGCTTGAAAATCTATAATCATAACAAACTCCCATACACCCCCTTTTAGTAGCAAAATATAAACTATATTAAGAGTGTGTTCTTCATCCTGTAGACAACCCATAAATGGATATGATTTAGACTTTAGAAAAAATACCCAGGTTGTATTAAAGCGGTTGTATTTCTGGGCACAATGCTTTGTTCATGACGGCTGAATGAATGAATGAATGAATCAATCAGTGGGTGACAGTTTTTTTTTCTTATAACGCTGGTGTTCAGATTCTAAATCTGTTTTTTTTTTTAACTGTAATAACTTCCAGTTAGACTTTTTCTATGAAGATAAAGGTGTTGAAAAGTGCAGATTGTAGAAAATGTATGGTGTTGGTTTTATAGACAGGGGACTGAATATTATGAAACATTTTCTATTCTGATACCTCAATGCAGTGTATATCAAGGATTGCTTTTTATTGAGTACCCTTCCTAGTTGCTGTGAATTTTTCCTATGCTCCTGATGAAACAAGATTGGAGTCTGAGATGTAGTTGCATAGTCCTGGGGGCCACTGAATAATTGCCAACTGAATGCTGGGAAAACCTGCTCATTAGAGAGAGAAGAGGGTATCAGTGCTCACCTACATTTGTAAGTTCTACTTGGGGAATCGACCCTGCTTGGTTTATTTGCTCTGAGCTAGGGTAGTCATGAAAAGTAGAAAGTGGGTATTTTAAATTATTATTACTATTTTTTTTTTTTTTTTTTTGGAGAGGGAGAGAAAGTGAGAATGAGGGCACACCGCTGCTTATTTCCCAAGAATATTGCTCAGCTCAGAGCATCTGAGTCAAAGAATTCCTCCCAGGCTGTTGTTGAGTATGACTTATGAAAGGGCACCTGTCTGACCTGACAAGTGTACACAGTGCTGTAGGCTTCAACTTTCCATTAGTAACAAGAGCCCCAAAAGGTTAATTTGTTTTGGCACTTCCTGATTACTTTCTGTGTTCATCTCATTCTGAGACTTCACATTCACCACCTGATTTAGGGTTTCTACTTAGCAACATATTGTCATTTTCCCCGACTTATTGCTGGCTCTGGTCCTGTGATTTCTAAATGCAGTTAAATAGCTAAAATCAATTTTCTGTTTAGAGGGGTTGATGACACCTAGAGGAATTTGCAGATTTCTCTTCTTGGAGGTGTTTGGGAGTCATACTGAAGCGTCATCCCAAACGGATGGAATTTGGAGGCCTTAACACGTCCATGACCTGGATGCAAGTCCCCTCAGATCAGGCTCATTTCGATTTCCTCATTTGGAGAGGCTTTGTCTTCTCAAGCATCCCATCTGCTGCAAACTTTTTGAGGAACACTAATACTTTAGTCTATTTTTTTTTTAATGTTTTTAATATATGTGGATAAAAAAATCCCACTCTTGGGGCGCCTGGGTGGCTCAGTCATTAAGTGTCTGCCTTCGGCTCAGGTCATGATCCCAGCGTCCTGGGATCGAGCCCCGCATCGGGCTCCCTGCTCCACGGGAGGCCTGCTCCCTCTCCCACTCCCCCTGCTTGTGTTCCCTCTCTCGCGATCTCTCTCTCTGTCAAATAAATAAATAAAATCTTTAAAAAAAAAAAAAATCCCACTCTGGCAACTCACGTGTCGGGTCTCAAAAATAACAGAAACCTCTGTGAAAAGTCCTCAGGTGGTTGGCCTGGCAGAGCACACCACACCCATGATCTCTCACGTGTCTTTTGAGCCTTTCATTCTCTTACTATTTTGATTTTCTCACACTATGTATTGATTTTTATCATATTTCCTTTTTCTCCACTCACTCCTTTAGTCTTCTTACCAGGAGGTTATTAGTTTAGGTAGGATTTTGAAACACACACTTAGAATCTAAGAACTATCTTCTTGAAAGCTTTTTTCCATCAAACCATTGTTCCATGTTAACCTCCAGCAATTCCACAGGAGACATGCATATGAACACGCACATTCATCCACATACCTATAGTTTTCATGATGTTACTGACTGTTTCACTTCATTATGAAGGTATTCCTTTTTATATCCTTTCCTGTTCCAAAAAGACTGGAATGCATATCGTGAATACCTTGTTACTGTAAATAACAGCAGCATGTGGTAACTTTTCCTTGTGCAGCCTCAATTTGGTCGTCTGTAAATTTAAATATTAAGACAACTTATAAATCTGAGTTTCTCTGGAAGAAATGATCATTTTGTGTGTGTGTGCTTACACTCTAATGAAAGTGCTGACATTCAGTGTTCTTTTCACACTGTTAGTGTCAAGGACTATATCATCATCTAGAGTCTTTGTTTCAGAGTGGACTGTTAACTCCGTTGTAATCCATAGCGATGATCAAGGATGTGTTGGTGGCAACTTGACTAGTACTTGGGTCACCTTTTTGGTTATTCAGTTTAATTTAGGACTATGACTTGTTAGCTAAGTGGTATCTAACACAGTTCACCATATTTCAAGATTCACCCAGTCTAGCAGGATACATGGGGACTCTTCGAATCAAAGATCATTCTGGCACAAGATCAGAATTCATGTACTTGGTTCATGATTTGCCTGACTCCATCTCACCCTCATGTGGCTCCTTTAAGTTCACTAAAGCCCAGGACCTTGATATTTACCCTGGTTGTAGTTCTTCAATTCCACACAGGCTTCACCTTTCCTTCCTATTGAACTTGGCCTTTCTCCTTGCTAAAATCTTTGTTCCTTTTTCCTCTGAGAGCATTCATTAATAACTCCTAGAGAAATGCCCTTCCAAACATGACCTGACTTCCCAAGGTTTCCTTTTCCTATATTCTCCTGAAGATTAGTGCTTGATTTCCCCTATATGAAACCAACAACTATTTAGAAAGCAAAATATATATTCTGGTCACATTAGAAACCAAGCATAAACTCTTTAGGAATAAACACTAAAAGAAATGTGGATGATCTACTTATTTCCGAACTCATCAATTTGTATAAATTAAATATGTACGGTTTTTTGTATGTCAACCATACCTCAGTAAAGTGGTTAAAAAAAAGAAATGTTTCTCATTGAAATGGGCATTATTAATCAAACAAAAAAATTTGAAAGTAATACATGTAGAAGAATCCTCCTACATTGATCTATGAATCCAATGTAATTCAAATAAAAATCTGATTAGAATATTTCTATTTATACATAAGCTCGACTAAATTGGGAAGCATTCAAAGGATGGGGGCTTCAAGCAATTCTTTGTGATCTTGTAATATTTCTAGCAAAAAATGTAGCAATATCTATCATCAATTATAAGATAATCTACCACTTTTAGTTCTCTGATTTAGTAACTTTCTGCTTTGCCTAGAAAAAAAGAATATTTCTATGTTTAAAGTTTTTAAAAAGTGTCATGGTAGGAATTAGCCCAATTTACATGTACAATTGATACCTACTAAACATGGAGAAAGCACAGGTTTTTAATTGATGACATTGAGGTATTTGACTAGCTTTTCACATCGTTGTAATTTAAACTTAAAACAAAACCATGGATGGAATAAAACTGGTTGAATATTCTAAAACTCTTATCATATATAACCTTTTTAAATGTGAAATCATAAAAGAAACAACTGATAAAGATGTTGGCAAAACATCATACACCCCCCAAACACACACACACACATACACACACACACAAAACACCACGATGACTGAGGGAAAATAAAAAATGAAACAATGTGGGCTCTTTTCAAAACTGGTGACATAAAATTTAACCCTTAATCTACAAAGTTACAGGGATTTATTGTGATCCTTAAGGACAAGATGAAGAATATGAAACAAAATTTGACAGAGTACAAATAGTCAAAGCACTAAGATTGGCAGAGTCCAAAGGTGGAAATATAAATAGCTATAGATATGAGAAGATGCTCAGCCTCATTGATATCTAATGGAATAAAATTTATATAAAGGAATCTTTTGACAGTCATAATAGTAAATATTAAAATGATCATTTTTCACATAGGTCTATATTTTACATAGCAAATCATCTCAAAACAGGGCAGCTTAAAACACCTATTTATTTTTCTCATGTTTCTATACTTGAGGAATTTGAGCAGGGATCAGTTAGTTCACTCCAGGTGGCATTGGCTGGACTAGAAAGCCTAAAAAGTCTTCACTCAGACATCTGTTTCATCATATTCCTTCATATGGCCTTTCTCTTTCTCCTCAGAGTATCTTAGCATTTATTCACCAAACTTGAGCTTGTTTGCAGGATCATGGTTGGCTTTGAGCAAAGTAGAAGCTGCTGGACCTCTTATAGTCTTGGCCCCGAAGCAGCATTGTGCCACCTCTGCTATGTTCTACTGGTCAAAGCAAGTTAGAATCAGTGGAAATGCAAAGAGAGGGAATTAGTCTTCTCTCATGACAAGAGGGATGATATATGTGGACAGGGATGAGAGGAATTGTCAGAGGACCTTTTTGAAGATTGTCAAGTAATACACAGAGCTGTGGCAAACTCACAAACTCTTGCAGAAATAAACAAGAGAATAAAATATTAAAAAGACACTTGAAATTATGTTCAGGTTTGCTTAAAGTAACAATATCCATGCTATTTGACCTAGAAATGTATCTTATAGGAATCTACCCTTCAGGAAATCTGAGATTTATAAAAACAAGGGAAAAATTTGTTTATTCAAGTATTTTCTTCGGTAAAAGTTAGAGGACTAAATCCAAATTCTTATCTGCTGGAAGATAGGTTAAATAAAATATGGGATTTACATAACTAAATACTGGATGTTTGGAACTTCCCTAAAATGGAAAGGTGTCCAAATTGAAATTCTATACC